>NW_011377990.1:0-534 GCF_000754665.1 Bison bison bison
AGGGTTGCAGCGTCTTAAGGAAAGAAGTGAAGGTTTTTAATAGTGGCATTTCCAGAAGGTTAGGAATGAATGTTTGAAGAGTACCAGCTCCTCTTTGAGTAGAAATTAGGTTTAACTGACTGTTGCATCAGAAATGATGAATCTGTCTCTGAGTTACAATTTGTTACGCTGAGAACTAGCAACAGTTTTGGGGGATCCAAGGAATTCGCTGTGAATGAAGTTTAAGAAAAAACACTAGGCTGCTGCTGCTCCTGCTAAGTCACTTCAGTCATGTCTGACTCTGTGCAACCCCATGGACTGCAGCCTACTAGGTTCCTCCATCCACGGGATCTTTCAGGCAAGGGTACTGGAGTGGGGTGCCATTGCCTTCTCCAAACAACTAGGCTAGTAGGCCTAAAAAAAAAAAAAAATCCTGGTCCTCAAAGTTAATCTCATTAAACTAATTTTATAGTTAAAACATGCAACCATGCTAAAGGGGAAAAAAAAAATCAGGAGCTTGATATTAGAGCATTTCCTGAACACATTTTAATGGAA
>NW_011377991.1:0-1012 GCF_000754665.1 Bison bison bison
CCCTCCTGATCTGGACAGGAGGTCGACTCCCCTGCTTTGTCTGGAAGGGGTTCCCGACCTTCCGGTCGCACCTCAGGATGAGGCCGGTCTCACGAAGTCATTCCAGACGTGGCCTCGTGGGTGGTTCCACATTCCGTAGGACCCCGATTTCCCGGTCCCCTCTTGATAAGAACCCGATGCCCGGACACCTCTCCGAACTCCACCCTGTGAATGAAGTCAACACGAAGGCTCAGTTTTTCCGTGCATCGTTCGGAAAAAACCCCAGGTTCCAAATACAGCTCGACAAGAGGCCTTTCTCAACGGGGACATCTCGAGAGGCAAGCGGAGTTCCATGCCTCAACCCAAGACGAGGCCTGACTCTCCTGTCCCCAGTCTGCAGGGACCCTGCGATCGGAGTCTGAAATCAGAGGTACCCTGCGGTTCCTGCCTCAACTGGAGATGAGGCCCTCTTCCCATGCACCAAACCCAGTGGAGTCCCGAGAGGCCCCTCCCACCTCCAGTTTCCCTGACTTCTCAGAGCCACCATGAGAAGGCCACTGAGGTCACCTGCACAAGTCGAGGGAACCCAGGGTTTCCTGCCTCAACCCGGAGAAACCTCGAGAGACCTTCTTCAACACATCTCGAGGCCAGATTCCCCTACCATGGCTCGGGAGCAGTGACGCGCTCCCCCTCGCCACTCGCATGGAGACCCGACTTCTCTGGCGCCCCACGAGAGGCTCACTGACCTCGCCGTCGTACCTCGTGAGAATCCGCACACTGGGGCCACCGCTCGAGAACAACCCCGAGATTCCCCCGTCATCGAGAGATGAGGGCCTTCGTCTCCTGCATGGCCTAGAGACCAATCTCGCGACCTCTCTCCAAACGCCTCAGGAGGCTTGACTCCCTTGAGTCCACCCAGTGAGCTCCAAGAGATACCCGTCGCGATTCGAGATCAGAGCGGGGTTCTTTGCTTCCACTCGAGATGAATGCCTGTCTCCCCGGGTGCGTCTGGAATGCAACCCCGAGATTCCTA
>NW_011377991.1:4264-4700 GCF_000754665.1 Bison bison bison
GAGGTCACCTGCACAAGTCGAGGGAAACCAGGGTTTCCTGCCTCACCCCGGGAAAGACCTCGAGAGACCTTCTTCAACACGTCTCGAGGCCAGATTCCCCTAGCATGGCTCGGGAGCAGTGACGCGCTCCCCCTCGCCACTCGCATGGAGACCCGACTTCCCTGGCGCCCCACGAGAGGCTCACTGACCTCGCCGTCGTACCTCGTGAGAAACCGCACACTGGGGCCGCCGCTCGAGAATAACCCCGAGATTCCCCCGTCATCGAGAGATGAGGGCCTTCGTCTCCTGCATGGCCTAGAGACCAATCTCGTGACCTCTCTCCAAACGCCTCAGGAGGCTTGACTCCCTTGAGTCCACCCAGTGAGCTCCAAGAGATACCCGTCGCGATTCGAGAGCAGAGCGGGGTTCTTTGCTTCCACTCGAGATGAATGCCTGT
>NW_011377992.1:0-1035 GCF_000754665.1 Bison bison bison
CAGTTCAGTTCAGTCACTCATTCCTGTCCCACTCTTCGCGACCCCATGAATCACAGCACGCCAGGACTCCCTGTCCATCACCACCTCCCGGAGTTCACCCAGATCCACGTCCATAGAGTCAGTGATGGCATCCAGCCATCTCATGCACTGCTGTCCCCTTCTCCTTCTGCCCCCAATTCCTCCTAACATCAGAGTCTTTCCCAATGAGTCAACTCTTCTCAAGAGGTGGCCAAAGTACTGGAGTTACAGCTTCAGCATCATTCCCCCAAAGAAATCCCAGGGCTCAATTCCTTCAGAATGGACTGGTTGGATCTCCTTGCAGTCCAAGGGACTCTCAAGAGTCTTCTCCAACACCACAGTTCAAAAGCATCAATCCTTATGTGCTCAGCCTTCTTCACAGTCCAACTCTCACATCCATACATGACCACAGGAAAAACCATAGCCTTGACTAGATGGACCTTTGTTGGCAAAGTAATGTCTTTGCTTTTGAATATGCTATCTACGTTGGTCATAACTTTCCTTCCAAGGAGTAAGTGTCTTTTAATTTCATGGCTGCAGTCACCATCTGCAGTGATTTTGGAGCCCCCAAAAATAAAGTCTGACACTGTTTCCACTGTTTCCCCATCTATTTCCCATGAGGTGATGGGACCGGATGCCATGATCTCGTTTTCTGAATGCTGAGCTTGAAGCCAGTTTTTCACTCTCCACTTTCACCTTCATCAGGAGGCTTTTTAGTTCCTCTTCACTTTCTGCCATAGGGCGGTGTCATCTGCATATCTGAGGTTACTGATATTTCTCCCGGCAATCTTGATTCCAGCTTGTGTTTCTTCCAGTCCAGGGTTTCTCATGATGTACTCTGCAAAGAAGTTACATAAGCAGGGTGATAATATATAGCCTTGACGTACTCCTTTTCCTAATTGGAACCCGTCTGTTGTTCCACGTCCAGTTCTAACTGTTGCTTACTGACCTGCATAGAGGTTTCTCAAGAGGCAGGTCAGGTGGTCTGGTATTCCCATCTCTCTCAGAATTTTCCAC
>NW_011377993.1:0-938 GCF_000754665.1 Bison bison bison
GTGGTGCACAGTCCCATGATCAGCGCCTGTCAGTCACTGATCACTGCCTGATAAACACGTGATCAGTGCCCGATCAGCCACGTCATCAGTGCATGCCCAGTCACGTGATCAGTGCATGATAGCCACGTGATCAGTGCGTGCACAGTCCCAGGATCAGCGCCTCTCAGTCACTGATCATTGCCTGATAAACAGGTGATCAGTGCATGATGAGCCATGTGATCATTGGCTGATCAGCCAGGTCATCAGTGCAAGCCCAGTTACGTGATCAGTGCATGATAGCCACGTGATCAGTGCATGCTCAGTCACGTGATCTGGACTTGATCAGCCACGTGATCAGTGCCTGCAGAGTCACGGGATCAGGGCCTGCTGAGCTGCGTGATTCCTGCCGGCTCATCTGCTTGACAATTGCCAGCTGAGCTGCGTGATTCCTGCCTGGTCACCTGCTTGATTATTGCCAGTTGAGCAGCATGATTCGTCACTGCTGAGCTCCATGCTATTGCCTGCTGATTGCATGGTTCGTATCTGCTTAGCTTTTGAATATTGCCTCCTGATGTGCCTGTTTGGGCGCCACCTGCCGGGGACCAGCCCCAGCTGATCCAGGGTATTCGAAGGAGAGATGGCCTAGGTGACTATTTATATGCTATTGAGAGATGTCAAGAATAATAGTATGAGGAGAGATCAGTAGGAAAATTCGGTGGAGAAAAGAGACTGAGTAGCTTGGTTTACGCGGGAGACCAATCAAACTTCAAGACAAGAAGTTTGCAACACTTACGTAGGCCGCAGGCGCCCTCTCGAATAGTGGAAGGTGCCTCACCCTAGACACCTTCTCGAGTGGGTCTTAGCAGCCCAGGCATAATTAGTAAGCGTCTTGGGTTCCGCGCTCCAGATGGAGACTCAGCTGGAAGTTAAAGGGAAGAAAGACATGGAACTTTATGAAT
>NW_011377994.1:0-729 GCF_000754665.1 Bison bison bison
GTCAGGTATGGATGTGAGAGTTGGACTGTGAAGAAGCCTGAGTGCCGAAGAATTGATGCTTCTGAACAGTGGTGTTGGAGAAGACTCTTGAGAGTCCCTTGGACTGCAAGGAAAACCAACCAGTCCATTCTGAAAGAGATCAGCCCTGGGATTCCTTTGGAAGGAATGATCCTAAAGCTGAAGCTCAAGTAATTTGGCTACCTCATGCGAAGACTTGATTCATTGGAAAGTCTCTGATGCTGGGAGGGATTGGGGGCAGGAAGAGAAGGGGAAGACATAGGATCAGATGGCTGGATGGCATCATTGACTCCATGGGCATGAGTCTCAGTGACACCAGGTTTTGGTGATGGACAGGAAGGCCTGGCGTGCTGTGATTCATAGGGTCGCAAAGAGTTGGACATGACTGAGCGACTGATCTGATCTGAAGGGGAAGGTTCATAGAAATACAAGCTTACCTCAAGAAACAAGAGAAACCTCAAATAAATGACCTAACTTTACACCTAAAGCAACTAGAAAAAGAAGAAGTGAAGAATCCCAGGGTTAGAAGAAGGAAAAAGTAATAATAACAATTAGGTAGTATACTCATTTTCACTATATTGATTCTTCCAATCCATGAACATGGTATATTTCTCCATCTATTAGTCTCCTCTTTGATTTCTTTCACTAGTGTTTTATAGTTTTCTATGTATAGGTCTTTAGATTCTCTAGGTAGATATATTCCTAAGTATT
>NW_011377995.1:0-896 GCF_000754665.1 Bison bison bison
TGATCACGTGTTTATCAGGCAGTGATCAGTGACTGACAGGCGCTGATCATGGGACTGTGAACGCACTGATCACGTGGCTGATCAGGAACTGACCGCCTGACTGCGCATGCAGTGATCACGTGGCTGGTCGTTCACTGATCACGTGTTTATCATACGGTGATCACCTGACTGAGAGGCGCTGATCACGAAACTGTGCCCTCAGTGATCACGTGGCTGTTCATGCAGTGACATCGTGACTGAGCATGCACTGATCATGTGCCGGGAGCCGGGGAGGCATTCCACTCTGGACAAAGGTCATGAGGAAGGAGGCTCGGCATACGAAAATGCAGGATCGAGCCTCAGGAGTCCACCCGGATATTCTCGGGCAACTGCTCCCCAAAAAAAACCAGAGTCTGCCTACTGTATTGCTTTGTGCTCTCACCTCTGATATCACTGGGGGCTGTCCCCCACCACCATCTCGCTCTCTCTGTCAAAGAGTTAAATTACAGCTCCAATTCATAGAGTTACTTTTCGTCCTCCCTTTAACTTCCAGCTGAGTCTCCATCTGGAGCGCGGAACCCACCACACTTACTAATTATGCCTGGGCTGCTAAGACCCACTCGAGAAGGTGTCTAGGGTGAGACACCTTCCGGTATTCGAGAGGGAGCCTGCGGCCTACGTAAGTGGTGCAAGCTTCTTGTCTTGAAGTTTGATTGGTCTCCCTCCTAAATCAAGCTACTCAGTCTCTTTTCTCCACCGAATTTTCCTACTGAGTTCTCCTCATTCTATTATTCTTGACATCTCTGATTAGCATATAAATAGTCGCCTAGGCCATCTCCCCTTCGAATACCCTGGATCAGCTGGGGCTGGTCCCCGGCAGGTGGCGCCCAAACAGGGACCTCAGAAGGCAATACTCA
>NW_011377996.1:0-611 GCF_000754665.1 Bison bison bison
GTCTCAGGAGAAGTCCCACGTTAGGTATTGGAGGTCGAAACGGTACTTGGCACCCTTGATGCGACCCACAAAGTTCCCCGACATCCCGGTCTCCCTCGAGAGGAACACCGAGGTTTTCCGGCACCACTTCCTCTGAGCCCCTTCTACCCTCCTGATCTGGACAGGAGGGTCGAATCCCCTGCTTTGTCTGGAAGGTGTTCCCGACCTTCCGGTCACACCTCAGGATGAGGCCGGTCTCACGACGACATTCCAGACGTGGCCTCGTGGGTGGTTCCACATTCCGAAGGACCCCGATTTCCCGGTCCCCTCTTAATAAGAACCCGATGCCCGGACACCTCTTGGAACTCCACCCTGTGAACGAAGTCAACACGAAGGGGCAGTGACTCGCCCGTGCATCGTCGGGAAAAGACCCCCAGGTTCCAAATACCGCTCGACAAGTGGCCTGTCTCCCCGGGAACACCTCGAGAGGCAAGCGGAGTTCCATGCCTCAACACAAGACGAGGCCTGACTCTCCTGTCCCAAGTCTGCAGAGACCTTGCGATCAGAGTCTGAAGTCAGAGGAACCCTGAGGTTCCTGCCTCAGCTGGAGACAAGGCCCTCTTCCAATGCAC
>NW_011377997.1:0-698 GCF_000754665.1 Bison bison bison
CCCTCCCACCTCCAGTTTCCCTGACTTCTCAGAGCCACCATGAGAAGCCCCCTGAGGTCACCTGCACAAGTCGAGGGAAGCCAGGGTTTCCTGCCTCAACCCGAGAAAGACCTCGAGAGACCTTCTTCAACACGTCTCGAGGCCAGATTCCCCTCCCATGAATCGAGAGCTGTGACACGATGCCCCTCGCCACTCGCATGGAGACCCGACTTCCCTGGCGCCCCACGGGAGGCTCACAGACCTCGCCGTCGTACCTCGTGAGAAATCGCACCCTGGGGCCGCCGCTCGAGAACCACCCCGAGACTCCCCCGTCATCACGGAGATGAGGGCCTGCGTCTCCTGCATTGCCTAGAGGCCAATCTCGCGACCTCTCTCCAAACGCCTCAGGAGGCTTGACTCCCTTTAGTCCACCCAGTGAGCTCCAAAAGATACCCGTCGCGACTCGAGAGCAGAGCGGGGTTCTTTGCTTCCACTCGAGATGAATGCCTGTCTCCCCGGGTGCGTCTGGAATGCAACCCCGAGATCCCGGTCGCCCCTGGAGAGGAACATTGACTTCTGGACACAAGCCTAGATGAGGTCTATTGGCCCTGCAGTCACTCGAGAGCAATCCCCAGCTTTCCTCCGCAACTCGAATGGAAGATTGGACTTCCCTGGGCCAACACAAGAGGCATCCTGAATTCCCCGTCGTAACTCGAGAA
>NW_011377997.1:4516-5039 GCF_000754665.1 Bison bison bison
CCTCAACCCAAGACGAGGCCTGACTCTCCTGTCCCCAGTCTGCAGGGACCCTGCGATCGGAGTCTGAAATCAGAGGAACCCTGAGGTTCCTGCCTCAGCTGGAGAACGAGGCCCTCTTCCAATGCACCAAACCCCGTGGAGTCCCGAGAGGCCCCTCCCACCACCAGTTTCCCTGACTTCTCAGAGCCACCATGAGAAGCCCCCTGAGGTCACCTGCACAAGTCGAGGGAAGCCAGGGTTTCCTGCCTCCACCGGAGAAAGACCTCGAGAGACCTTCTTCAACACGTCTCGAGGCCAGATTCCCCTCCCATGACTCGAGAGCAATGACGCGCTCCCCCTCGCCACTCGCATGGAGACCCGACTTCCCTGGCGCCCCACGAGAGGCTCACTGACCTCGCCGTCGTACCTCGTGAGAAACCTCACCCTGGGGCCGCCACTCGAGAACCACAGCGAGACTCCCCCGTCATCGCGGAGATGAGGGCCTTCGTCTCCTGCATGGCCTAGAGGCCAATCTCGCGACCTC
>NW_011377998.1:0-514 GCF_000754665.1 Bison bison bison
ACAAGTCACCGTGAAGCAATACTTCTCCACTTAGCCAAAGCTAACAAAAGATTTCTGTTCTAGGTCAACCTAGAAGAGATCACGGAAGAGGTAAAGAAACTTAAAATCCATTAGCAAAGGCAGTTCAACCTCTCAAGAAACCTTGTGCTAGGCACAACACTCTTTTCTGGGGGTCCACTTTCCCTACAACCTCCTGATCCCATTCTGTACCCATTCCTTTGCCTCTCCCATCCTGAAACTGCCACCTGGAAGAAAGAACGACGTCGTTTTCCTTCAGAAAATGCGATTTCATGCCACATACCTTCTTTTAATACCAAGTCATACATTTCCCTTCAGCAACCAAGAACTGACTTTTATATTGGCATTCGACAGATTGGTGAACATACCTATCAGTGATAGTAGCGCCCCTCCCCTCCCCCGCACGCACGCACGCACGTACACACACACACACACACACACACACCCAAGATCAGAACCAAACAAAACAAAAAAAATTGCTTTCTTACGTTTCACT
>NW_011377999.1:0-815 GCF_000754665.1 Bison bison bison
GTCTCTGCTTTTGAACATGCTATCTAGGTTGGTCATAACTTTCGTTCCAAGGAGTAAGCATCTTTTAATTTCATGTCTGCATTCAACATCTGCAGTGATTTTGGAGCCCAAAAAAATAAAGCCTGACACTGTTCCCACTTTCCCCATCTATTTCCCATGAAGTGATGGGACCAGATGCCATGATCTTCGTTTTCTGAATGTTGAACTTTAAGCCAACTTTTTCACTCTTCTCTTTCACTTTCATCAAGAGGCTTGTTAGTTCCTCTTCACTTTCTGCCATAAGGCTGGTGTCATCTGCATATTTGAAGTTATTGATAAAGTCATTAGCAAAATGCAAATTAAGGCAGAAAGAGATACTACTTCACATCTATCATAAAGACTAAAATTAAAAATACTGACAGTATCAAGTTCTGGCAAAGATACAGAGTAATTGGACCACTCATATATTGCTGGTGGGTGGAATGGTCCAGTCATTCTGGAAAAAAGTTCAGTAGTTCCACATAAACTTAAATATTCCTGTACCTTACAACTCCGCAATTACACTCCTGAGTATTTTATGGTTCAGAAATGAAAAACTTATATTTACACAAAAATCTGTACATGAATATTCATAACAGCTATATTTGTGATGACCAAAAGCTGGAAATCAGTTAACTATTCTTCATTGGGTGAATAGATAAATAAATCCACTGTAATACATCTGTACAATGACATATTATTTATAGATTTTTTTCAACTTATAATAGAGTTGTGTCTCAGTAAACCATTTTCAGTTGAAAATGACAAAACTGCACTTAATATACCTAACTCAGCCT
>NW_011378000.1:0-612 GCF_000754665.1 Bison bison bison
CTGCCCGCTCATCTGCTTGATAATCGCCAGCTGAGCCGCGCGACACCTGCCCGCTCATCTGCTTGATAATCGCCAGGTGAGCCGCGCGACACCTGCCCGCTCATCTGATTGATAATCGTCAGCTGAGCCTCGCGACACCTGCCCGCTCATCTGCTTGATAATCGCCAGCTTAGCCCCGGGACACTTGCCCACTCATCTGGTTGATAATCGCCAGCTGAGCCACATAACACCTGCCGGCTCCTCTGCCTGATAATCGCCAGCTGAGCCTCGTGGCACCTGCCCCTTCATCTGCTTGATAATCCCCAGCTGAGCCTAGAGACACCTGCCCGCTTATCTGCTTGATAATCGCCAGCTGAGCCGCGAGACACCTGCATGCTCATCTGCTTGATAATCACCATCTGAGACGTGCGACACCTGCTCGCTCTTCTGCTTGATAATCGCCAGCTGAGCCGCGGGTCACCTGCCCGCTCATCTGCCTGATAATAGCCAGGTGAGCCCCGCGACATCTGCCCGTTCATCTGCTTGATAATCGCCAGCTGAACCCCGCGACACCTGCCCGCTCATCTGCTTGATAATCACCAGCTGAGCCTCGCCACACCTGCCCATTCATCT
>NW_011378001.1:0-756 GCF_000754665.1 Bison bison bison
AAATAGAGTGAGACTGGTTGAGACATAACTGGGGTGGGGGCTGGTTGCAAAGCCTCTCTGATATGGCAGAGTGCCTCCCCGCCAGGAAAGTTAAAGTCCTGCTTGGTGTTGCCTCTGGAGCAACCCTTTCCTACCAGCGGACTCCAGTTTCTTGGCTGCAAGGCAGCTCCTCCTAAGGCGCACACAAAGGGGCTTAGAACCTTTCAGGGTGGCTTTGCCCTATGGGTACCTGCGTTTCACAAGCGGACAGGAGATTGGGACACTGATGCCTCTCCTCTCATGGAACAACATCTGCATCTCAGTAACTGAAACACAAGCCATGCGTTTTGTTGTGACTGCAGAGAAGAGTGGCTTTGCACTCAAGAGAAACTAGGGCATGACTCCCAGATCCAGCTTTTACTGCATCAGCCACCTAAGCTCTTTCAGCTTGCTTACTTGTCTGTGAGAAGGCTGGGGTTCATCCATACCCCTCTGGGTCTGAGGGGAATAAAACCACACATACCTGGCTCCCACAAGCTCCATAAGCAGGCGCAAGGTGAGTCATTTACACTGCCCGCCCCCCTCCCCGTTATGGACACATCAGTGGGGAGGGAGGCATGCCAGAGCCCCTGAGAGTCTACTCCATCCTCTGGCTGGGGTGGGGCTTGGGGTGGGGTGGTGGAACTGGTGCCATGTCCAACCATTTAATTGGCTTTACATACCACAGGCACACACTTCATTTCATATTTAGGTGTATTCTGCTCAGAGGAGTTGTAG
>NW_011378002.1:0-1092 GCF_000754665.1 Bison bison bison
GTCGTAACTCGAGAATCCCGCCGTAACTCGATAAAAACCACGTGGCTCCCCCGTCATCGCAAGACGAAGCCCTTTCCCGCGACAGCGTCTCAGGAGAAGTCCCACGTTAGGAATTGGAGGTCGAAAGGGCTTTTGGCACCCTTTTTTCGACCCACAACGTTCCCCGAAATCCTAGTCTCCCTCGAGAGGAACACTGAGGTTTTCCGGCACCCCCTCCTCTGAGCCCTTTCTCCCCTCCTGATCTGGACAGGAGGGTCGACTCCCCTGCTTTGTCTGGAAGGGGTTCCCGACCTTCTGGTCGCACCTCAGGATGAGGCCGGTCTCACGAAGACATTCCAGACGTGGCCTCGTGGGTGGTTCCACATTCCGTAGGACCCCGATTTCCCGGTCCCCTCTTGATAAGAACCCGATGCCCGGACAACTCTCCGAACTCCACCCTGTGAATGAAGTCAACACGAACTGGCAGTTTTTCCGTGCATCGTTCGGAATAAACCCCAGGTTCCAAATACAGCTCGACAAGCGGCCTCTCTCCCCGGGGACATCTCGAGAGGCAAGCGGAGTTCCATGCCTCAACCCAAGACGAGGCCTGACTCTCCTGTCCCTGGTCTGCAGGGACCCTGCGATCGGAGTCTGAAATCAGAGGTACCCTGCGGTTCCTGCCTCAACTGGAGATGAGGCCCTCTTCCAATGCACCAAACCCAGTGGAGTCCCGAGAGGCCCCTCCCACCTCCAGTTTCCCTGACTTCTCAGAGCCACCATGAGAAGCCCCCTGAGGTCACCTGCACAAGTCGAGGGAACCCAGGGTTTCCTGCCTCAACCCGGGAAAGACCTCGAGAGACCTTCTTCAACACGTCTCGAGGCCAGATTCCCCTACCATGGCTCGGGAGCAGTGACGCGCTCCCCCTCGCCACTCGCATGGGACCCGACTTCCCTGGCGCCCCACGAGAGGCTCACTGACCTCGCCGTCGTACCTCGTGAGAAACCGCACACTGGGGCCGCCGCTCGAGAACAACCCCGAGATTCCCCCGTCATCGAGAGATGAGGGCCTTCGTCTCCTGCATGGCCTAGAGACCAATCTCGCGACCTCTCTCC
>NW_011378003.1:0-1009 GCF_000754665.1 Bison bison bison
ATTCTCCAGGCGAGAATACTGGAGTGGGTGGCCACGCCCTCCTCCAGGGCATCTTCTCGACCCACGGATCGAACCCACATCGCTTGTTATCTGATGCACGGGCAGGCAGGATCTTTATCCCAAGCACCACATGGAAAGCCCCAGTGAACGGTGACAACTAGAAATGCAGAAAATAAGGGCTGCTTCTAAGTTAAACTGTAAGAGCAGCAAGCACGGGTTATAAAGAGGAAAACACATGCCACCCCGCGGAAACTGCGACAGCCAGACAGAGGCGGTTGCTGTGGGGCGCCCTAAGAGCCTTGCTCGTCGCCACCCTTTCACTCTGATCTGCAGGTCAGGCCAACAGGCCGCACCTCTCCGTTGGGGGGCGTGCTGTACTTGAGGTGCACTGCCTGCGAAAGGACACCAGCCTGCTGACGCCAGCCCGCCACGAAACACCGCCAAAACCAGACCAGGAATCGCCAGGCCAGGCCCGGGGGCCCAAAGGGCTTCCAGGACATCCCAGTGACGGGGAGGGTGGGCGTGTTTGCGCGTGGGGCCTGGGGGATAGGCTGAGGGGTGCGGAGGTCTTGGCCCATTCCCACCCCCAGCCACTCCAAGCCCGGCTGCGTTCGCTGAGCAGGGCCTGCCCCCAATCCGTTTCTCTGATCAGGGCCACGCCGCCCTAGAGGTGTCGATCTTCGGGACCTGCCGTGACCTGACTCCCGCGGCCCGCTGGACTCTAAACCTCCTTCGGGACTATGCGCAATGAATCTTGAGCGCCCATCTTGCTGGGCACCTGCCTGGTGCTGAAACACACCTGGAGCCATGGAGGCGCAGTCCACTGGAGCACGTCAGCCCCGCCCCTTCGCACTACCGAGGCCCCCCTTTGCCCCCACGCCGCCCGCCAAGCACTCGACCCTTCCTGACGAGAGCAGATGAGCCACAGGCAGGCGCACAGACAGACACACAGACACTCGCACGCACCCATGCCAAGGGGACAGCTGGCCTGCGCAAGCTCCTCAGCCAG
>NW_011378004.1:0-810 GCF_000754665.1 Bison bison bison
TGCGACCCACAAAGTTCCCCGAAATCCCGGTCTCCCTCGAGAGGAACACTGAGGTTTTCCGGCACCCCTCCTCTGAGCCCTTTCTCCCCTCCTGATCTGGACAGGAGGGTCGACTCCCCTGCTTTGTCTGGAATGGGTTCCCGACCTTCCGGTCGCACCTCAGGATGAGGCCGGTCTCACGAAGATATTCCAGACGTGGCCTCGTGGGTGGTTCCACATTCCGTAGGACCCCGATTTCCCGGTCCCCTCTTGAGAAAAACACGATGCCCGGACACTTCTCCGATCTCCACCCTGTGAATGAAGTCAACACGAAGGGGCAGTTTTTCCGTGCCTCGTTCGGAAAAAACCCCAGGTTCCAAATACAGCTCGACAAGCGGCCTCTCTCCCCGGGGACATCTCGAGAGGCAAGCGGAGTTCCATGCCTCCACGCAAGACGAGGCCTGACTCTCCTGTCCCCAGTCTGCAGGGACCCTGCGATCGGAGTCTGAAATCAGAGGTACCCTGCGGTTCCTGCCTCAACTGGAGATGAGGCCCTCTTCCAATGCACCAAACCCAGTGGGGTCCCGAGAGGCCCCTCCCACCTCCAGTTTCCCTGGCTTCTCAGAGCCACCAGGAGAAGCCCCCTGAGGTCACCTGCACAAGTCGAGGGAACCCAGGGTTTCCTGCCTCAACCCGAGAAAGACCTCGAGAGACCTTCTTCAATGCGTCTCGAGGCCAGATTCCCCTACCATGGCTCGGAAGCAACGACGCGCTCCCCCTCGCCACTCGCATGGAGACCCGACTTCCCTGGCGCCCCACGAGAGGCTCACT
>NW_011378004.1:4071-4579 GCF_000754665.1 Bison bison bison
ACATTCCAGACGTGGCCTCGTGAGTGGTTCCACATTCCGTAGGACCCCGATTTCCCGGTCCCCTCTTGATAAGAACCCGATGCCCGGACACCTCTCCGAACTCCACCCTGTGAATGAAGTCCACACGAAGGGGCAGTTTTTCCGTGCGTCGTTTGGAAAAACCCCCAGGTTCCAAATACAGCTCGACAAGCGGCCTCTCTCCCCGGGGACATCTCGAGAGGCAAGCGGAGTTCCATGCCTCCACCCAAGACGAGGCCTGACTCTCCTGTCCCCAATCTGCAGGGACCCTGCGATCGGAGTCTGAAATCAGAGGTACCCTGCGGTTCCTGCCTCAACTGGAGATGAGGCCCTCTTCCAATGCACCAAACCCAGTGGGGTCCCGAGAGGCCCCTCCCACCTCCAGTTTCCCTGGCTTCTCAGAGCCACCATGAGAAGCCCCCTGAGGTCACCTGCACAAGTCGAGGGAACCCAGGGTTTCCTGCCTCAACCCGGGAAAGATCTCGAGAGA
>NW_011378005.1:0-722 GCF_000754665.1 Bison bison bison
ACGGGCGAGTCACTGCCCCTTCGTGTTGACTTCATTCACAGGGTGGAGTTCGAAGAGGTGTCCGGGCATCGGGTTCTTATCAAGAGGGGACCGGGAAATCGGGGTCCTTCGGAATGTGGAACCACCCACGAGGCCACGTCTGGAATGTCGTCGTGAGACCGGCCTCATCCTGAGGTGTGACCGGAAGGTCGGGAACCCCTTCCAGACAATGCAGGGGAGTCGACCCTCCTGTCCAGATCAGGAGGGTAGAAGGGGCTCAGAGGAAGTGGTGCCGGAAAACCTCGGTGTTCCTCTCGAGGGAGACCGGGAGTGTCGGGGAACTTTGTGGGTCGCATCAAGGGTGCCAAGTACCGTTTCGACCTCCAATACCTAACGTGGGACGTTCTCCTGAGACACTGTAGCGGGAAAGGGCTTCATCTTGCGATGACGGGGGAACCACGTGGATTTTCTCGAGTTGCGGCAGGATTCTCGAGTTACGACGGGGAATTCAGGATGCCTCTTGTGTTGGCCCAGGGAAGTCCAATCTTCCATTCGAGTTGCGAAGGAAAGCTGGGGATTGCTCTCGAGTGACTGCAGGGCCAATAGACCTCATGTAGGCTTGTGTCCAGAAGCCAGTGTTCCTCTCCAGGGGTGAAAGGGATCTCGGGGTTGCATTGCAGACGCACCCGGGGAGACAGGCATGCATCTCGATTGGAAGCAAAGAAACCCGCTCTGTTCCCGAG
>NW_011378006.1:0-1343 GCF_000754665.1 Bison bison bison
AGTCAAACGATCTTTCTTTGAAATTGAAATGGAGCCTACTGAACGTTCACATTCTTCTCGAGCATTTGAAAAGCCCTAACTTGTAGAAATCTGCTGTACGAGTTCCTTGAAAGCAAGACCCTCTATGTATGGATATGTCTTCATGCCTTAGATTGTGCCTCGAATATAGTGTACCCATCAACCCAGGAAAGGAAAGAATTGACTCGCCAAATATACAAAGAGATCAAAAGTGCCGAGCCAAGTGACCCCTTGAGGCTTCCAAGAGCTTTTCTGTCTTTCACACACTAAGTAAATACTGAGCACCTACGATGAGCTAGGAGGCATGTAAGAAGTTTCAGGGAATAGAAGGCGGAGAGAAGAAGACACATAGTTCCTGCTTTCACTGAGACGACTCTAATGATACATCACAGGCAGATCCTTTGAGAACCTATAGAGGGGCCTCTTCCCTCACCACAAAACCTGGGTGTCAGGGAAGGCTCTCCAGAGGCACCATTTCGTTGAGGTCCATAGGTTGAACCTAGGTAAACCAGGGTTGAGATGCAGGAAGAATTTCAGGCAGGGAAAATAGCATCTTGGAAGGCTATGTGACCAGGGAAACTTAGGACATTCAAGAAACGAAAAATGCCCTATGGGATGGAAGCCAAAGAGTGCAGAGGGCATTCCAGGCAAAAGACATCAGAGAAGAACGTGAGGAGCAAGCCTGAAGGGAAGTGGTCGTATCTTCAATATGCTGGGAAAATACGAGAGACCTTGGAGCAGCGAGGTGACAGCATTGCATCTGCATTTCCAAAAGGTCATCTTGCTCCACATCACTAATGATTGGAGAGGCTCAACTCCAAACTCCAAGGAGGGACCACTTCACATGAGTCCGATTGGGCCTCACTGCGATATCTGTCAATAACCAATGCTGAAGAAGATGTGGAGCAAAGGGAACTCTCCTCCACGGTGAGTAGGAATGGGCGTGGGTAGAGCCGGTATGGAAAAGAATATGGAGGTTCCCGAAGGAACTAAAAGTGGAAGTAGCCTATGGTCCAGCAGTCCGACTCCCAGGCATAGATCCACCCACGGTATAAGTGAACAAGATAGATGCCCCGTTTGGGCACATCTATCTGTGCGTGCGCGCGCACATGCGCATGCGCAATGGCCTGCGAGGCAGGGGGTAGGGCGGGGGCTGGGGCTCTGGCTGGAGTCGGTGCAAGCCCCGGGATTGCCTGAGGCAAGCCAAAGGAGCCCCAGATGGAGACGGGACTGCCGGTCGTCGGGTGTCCTGGAAGCCGAATGCGAATGCGGAGGGGCTCGTCGGGCCGCGCGGAGGCAACCCAGGTCTGCAGCGGGAGTCGGGG
>NW_011378007.1:0-508 GCF_000754665.1 Bison bison bison
AGCAAGATGACCTTTTGGAAATGCAGATGCAATGCTGTCACCTCCCTGCTCCAACGGCTCTCGTATTTTCCCAGCATATTGAAGATACGACCACTTCCCTTCAGGCTTGCTCCTCACGTTCTTCTCTGATGTCTTTTGCCTGGAATGCCCTCTGCACTCTTTGGCTTCCATCCCATAGGGCATTTTTCGTTTCTTGAATGTCCTAAGTTTCCCTGGTCACATAGCCTTCCAAGATGCTATTTTCCCTGCCTGAAATTCTTCCTGCATCTCAACCCTGGTTTACCTAGGTTCAACCTATGGACCTCAACGAAATGGTGCCTCTGGAAAGCCCTTCCCTGACACCCAGGTTTTGTGGTGAGGGAAGAGGCCCCTCTATAGGTTCTCAAAGGATCTGCCTGTGATGTATCATTAGATTCGTCTCAGTGAAAGCAGGAACTCTGTGTCTTCTTCTCTCCGCCTTCTATTCCCTGAAACTTATTACATGCCTCCTAGCTCATCGTAGGTGCTC
>NW_011378008.1:0-525 GCF_000754665.1 Bison bison bison
GCTGAGCTGGCAGGAATCACGCAACTTAGCAGGCAATAATAATTGGACCTGAAGGCTGTAATGAACTGGCTAAGCAGACTCTAATCACGTCATTCAGCCGGCTCCTAACCGGTCCTTGAGCAGGACTAATCACGCAGCTGAGCAGGGACTAATCACACAGCTGATCAGGCACGAGTCACGCAGCTGAGCAGGGATTAAGCATGCAGCTGAGCAAGCGCTAATCCCTTGATTCAGCAGACCCTGATCACGTGACTGAGCAGGCCCTGATCACGTGGCTGAGCATGCACTGATCACGTGACTGAGCATGCACTGATCACGTGACTGAGAGGCGCTGATCACGTGACTGAGAGGCGCTGATCACGTGGCTATGACGCACTGATCACGTGCTTCAGGAGGCAATAATCAAAGAGCTGAGCAGGCACTAATCACTTGGCTAAGAGGGCACTAATCACGGAGAGGAGCAGGAAATCGTCAAGGAGCTGAGCAAACTGTAATGAAGTGGGTAAGCAGACTCTAAACACGTGA
>NW_011378009.1:0-723 GCF_000754665.1 Bison bison bison
TAAATAGTCGCCTAGGCCATCTCTCCTTCGAATACCCTGGATCAGCTGAGGCTGGTCCCTTGCAGGTGGTGCCCGAACAGGGACCTCAGGAAGCAATACTCAAAGAGCTGAGCAGACACGAACCACGCAATCAGCAGGCAATAAGCATGGAGCTCAGCAGTGGCGAAGCATGCTGCTCAACTGGCAATAATCAAGCAGGTGACCAGGCAGGAATCACGCAGCTCAGCTGGCAATTGTCAAGCAGATGAGCCGACAGGAATCACGAAGCTCAGCTGTCAATATTCATGCAGATGAGGCGGCAGGAATCACGCAGCTCAGCAGGCCCTGATCACGTGACTCTTCAGGCACTGATCACGTGGCTGATGAAGTACAGATCACGTGACTGAGCATGCACTGATCGCGTGACTGCGCATGCACTGATGACCTGGCTGATCAGGCACTGATCCGGTGTTTATCAGGCAGTGATCAGTGACTGACAGGCGCTGATCATGGGACTGTGCACGCACTGTTCACGTGGCTGATCAGGAACTGACCACCTGACTGTGCATGCAGTGATCACGTGGCTGGTCGATCTCTGATCACGTGTTTATCATACGCTGATCACGTGACTGAGAGCGCTGATCACGTGACTGTGCCGTCAGTGACCACGTGGCTGGTCATGCACTGATATCATGACTGAGCATGCCCTGATCATGTGCCGGGAGCCTGTGAGGCATTCCACTC
>NW_011378010.1:0-635 GCF_000754665.1 Bison bison bison
GGGGGTTTTTTCCGGTCGATGCACGGGCGAGTCACTGCCCCTTCGTGTTGACTTCATTCACAGGGTGGAGTTCGGAGAGGTGTCCGGGCATCGGGGGTCTTATCTAGAGGGGCCGGGAAAACGGGGTGCTTCGCAATGTGGAAGCACCCGCGAGGCCACGTCTGGAATGTCGTCGTGAGACCGGCCTCATCCTGAGGTGCGACCGGAAGGTCGGGAACCCCTTCCAGACAAAGCAGGGGAGTCGACCCTCCTGTGGAGATCAGGAGGGTAGAAGGGGCTCAGAGGAAGTGGTGCCGGAAAACCTCGGTGTTCCTCTCCAGGGAGACCGAGATGCCGGGGAACTTTGTGGGGGCGCATCAAGGGTGCCAAGTACCGTTTCGACCTCCAATTCCTAACGTGGGACTTCTCCTGAGACGCTGTAGCGGGACAGGGCTTCATCTTGCGATGACGGGGGAACCACGTGGTTTTTCTCGAGTTGCGGCGGGATTCTCGAGTTACGACGGGGAATTCGGGATGCCTCTTGTGTTGGCCCAGGGAAGTCCAATCTTCCATTCGAGTTGCGTAGGCAAGCTGGGGATTGCTCTCGAGTGACTGCAGGGCCAATAGACCTCATCTAGGCTTGTGTCCAGAAGCCA
>NW_011378011.1:0-757 GCF_000754665.1 Bison bison bison
GATGGTGTGGGGGACAGCCCCCAGTGAAATCAGAGGTGAGAGCACAAAGCAATACAGGAGGCAGACTCCGGTTTTTTTGGGGGGGAGATGCTCGAGAATATCCGGGTGGACTCCTGAGGCTCGATCAGGCATTTTCGTATGCCGAGCCTCCTTCCTCATGACCTTTGTCCACAGTGGAATGCCTCCCCGGCTCCCGGCACATGATCAGTGCATGCTCAGTCACGATATCAGTGCCTGCTCAGTCACGTGATCAGCGCCTCTCAGTCACGTGATCACCGTATGATAAACACGTAATCAGTGAACGACCAGCCACGTTATCACTGCATGCACGGTCAGGTTGTCAGTTCCTGATCAGCCACCTGATCAGTGCGTGCACAGTCCCCTGATCAGCGCCTGTCAGTCACTGATTACTGCCTGCTAAACACGTGATCAGTGCCCGAACAGCCGCGTCATCAGTGCATGAGCAGTCACGTGATCAGTGCATGATAGCCACGTGATCGGTGCGTGCACAGTCCCGTGATCAGCGCCTGTCAGTCACTGATCATTGCCTGATAAACACGTGATCAGTGCATGATAACCACGTGATCAGTGCGTGCACAGTCCCATGATCAGCGCCTGTCAGTCACTGATCATTGCCTGATAAACACGTGATCAGTGCATAGATGAGCCATGTGATCAGTGCCCGATCAGCCACGTCATCAGTGCATGCGCAGTCACGTCATCAGTGCATGATAGCCAGTGATCAGTGCATGCTCAG
>NW_011378012.1:0-560 GCF_000754665.1 Bison bison bison
AACTGCTTACTCTTTTCAATAGTGGCTGCATCAGTTTCTTGATTTTCATGTATAGTAGTGGTAGTGAAAGTCACTCAGACATGTCCGACTCTTTGTGACCACATGGATTATATAGCCCATGGCCAGAATACTGTAGTGGGTAGCCTTTTCCTTCTCCAGGGGATCTTCCCCACGCAGGGGTCGAAACCAGGTCTCCTGCATTGCAGGTGGATTCTTTACCAGCTGAGCCACAAGGGAAGCCTGATTTTTTATGTATGCTGCTGCTGCTGCTAAGCCGCTTCGTTGTGTCTGACTCTGTGAGGCCCCGTAGATGGCAGCCCACCAGGCTCCCCCATCCCTGGGATTCTCCAGGCAAGAACACTGGAGTGGGTTCCCATTTCCTCTCCAATGCATGAAAGTAGAAAGTGAAAAGGAAGCCGCTAAGTCCTGTTTGACTTTTCGCAACTCCATGCCCTGCCGCCTACCAGGCTCCTCCGTCCATGGGATTTTCCAGGCAAGAGTACCGGAGTGTGGTGCCATTATAGGATGTTGTTGATCTCCCTGCAGTACATGGCTGAGTT
>NW_011378013.1:0-757 GCF_000754665.1 Bison bison bison
CCTGTCTCCCCGGGTGCGTCTGGAATGCAACCCCGAGATCCCGGTCGCCCCTGGAGAGGAACACTGGCTTCTGGACACAAGCCTAGATGAGGTCTATTGGCCCTGCAGTCACTCGAGAGCAATCCCCAGCTTTCCTTCGCAACTCGAATGGAAGATTGGACTTCCCTGGGCCAACACAAGAGGCATCCCGAATTCCCCGTCGTAACTCGAGAATCCCGCCGCAACTCGAGAAAAACCACGTGGTTCCCACGAGAAAAACCACGTCATCGCAAGATGAAGCCCTTTCCCGCTACAGCGTCTCAGGAGAAGTCCCACGTTAGGAATTGGAGGTCGAAACGGTACTTGGCACCCTTGATGCGCCCCCCACAAAGTTCCCCGGCCATCCCGGTCTCCCTGGAGAGGAACACCGAGGTTTTCCGGCACCACTTCCTCTGAGCCCCTTCTACCCTCCTGATCTCCACAGGAGGGTCGACTCCCCTGCTTTGTCTGGAAGGGGTTCCCGACCTTCCGGTCGCACCTCAGGATGAGGCCGGTCTCACGACGACATTCCAGACGTGGCCTCGTGGGTGCTTCCACATTGCGAAGCACCCCGATTTCCCGGTCCCCTCTTGGTAAGAACCCGATGCCCGGACACCTCTCCGAACTCCACCCTGTGAATGAAGTCAACACGAAGGGGCAGTGACTCACTCGTGCATCGTCCGGAAAAGACCCCCAGGTTCCAAATACCGCTCGACAAGTGGCCGCTCTCCCCGGGGAC
>NW_011378014.1:0-866 GCF_000754665.1 Bison bison bison
GAAGGAGGCTCGGCATACGCAAAGGCGGGATCGAGCCTCAGGAGTCCCCCCGGATATTCTCGAGCATTTTCCCCCCCAAAAAAAAAACCAGAGTCTGCCTACTTTATTGCTTTGTGCTCTCACCTCTGACTTTACTGGGGGCTGTCCCCTACCACCATCTCTCTCTCTCTGTCAAAGAGTTAACTTACAGCTCCAATTAATAAAGTTCCTGGGCAATTAGGAGTGTTTAAATCCAAACCCCTCTGATGGCTCTCTAACTCGCCTGACAAGTTTACCCGGACTCTTGCAGCTATGCATACGATTGTTTACAGTCTCCCAGCCTCGAGAGGCACGGGAAGCTTAAGATATTCAAATAGCTTAGAGCCTCTCAGAGAGTTAAAAACTGTCAGAATAAACTATAAAGGATTTCATTGATGAGTCAATGCTTGTTGCCAAGTTTTCACATCCCCTGAATTGTATCCTTGAATATGTATCAATTAATAGTGGGTATGTAGAAAAAATAAGTAGTGGCCTTGGTGTTAGTAACTTTAGACCCTTAAGGTAATAAATTCTTTCTTTGTTGTAAACCCATTACACATCTGCCCTATAGGAATGCAATTTTATCTTTGGAAGATGGTGCCAAACCTTGAAATAATTACTCTTAGAGAAAGTAAGTCTTTGTTGATAAGTCCTTGTCAAGAGTCATAAAATGTTAGTAGGCCTTCTGGCCAGAAGATAATGTAAATCACCTAAACCATTTGTATACGATACATTTGCAGGAAAGAAACCTTGGTTTTTGATAAGAACCAAAGACTGCTGACGTTGCATCCCCTATTATCCTCTATGTGTAACTTAGGGTATAAAAGCCCCTGTTAAAAATAAAGCTA
>NW_011378015.1:0-650 GCF_000754665.1 Bison bison bison
CACGTCTCGAGGCCACGATTCCCCTACCGACTGGGCTCGGGAGCACGTGACTCGCTCCCCCTCGCCACTCGCATGGAGACCCGACTTCCCTGGGGCCCCACGAGAGGCTCACTGACCTCGCCGTCGTTCCTCGTGAGAAACCGCACACTGGGGCCGCCGCTCGAGAACAACCCCGAGATTCCCCCGTCATCGAGAGATGAGGGCCTTCGTCTCCTGCATGGCCTAGAGACCAATCTCGCGACCTCTCTCCAAACGCCTCAGGAGGCTTGACTCCCTTGGGTCCACCCAGTGAGCTCCAAGAGATACCCGTCGCGATTCGAGAGCAGAGCGGGGTTCTTTGCTTCCACTCGAGAGGAATGCCTGTCTCCCCTGGTGCGTCTGGAATGCAACCCCGAGATCCCTGTCGCCCCTGGAGAGGAACATTGGCTTCTGGACACATGCCTAGATGAGGACTATTGGCCCTGCAGTCACTCGAGAGCAATCCCCAGCTTTCCTTCGCAACTCGAATGGAAGATTGGACTTGCCTGGGCCAACACAAGAGGCAGCCTGAATTCCCCGTCGTAACTCGAGAATCCCGCCGTAACTCGAGAAAAACCACGTGGCTCCCCGTCATCGCAAGATGAAGCCCTTTGCCGCTACAGCGTCTCAGG
>NW_011378016.1:0-616 GCF_000754665.1 Bison bison bison
CTTAGCAGCCCAGGCATAATTAGTAAGCGTGGTGGGTTCCGCGCTCCAGATGGAGACTCAGCGGAAGTTCAAGGAAGAATGACAGGAACTTTATGAATTGGAGCTGTAAGTTAACTCTTTGACAGAGAGAGCGAGATGGTGGTGGGGGACAGCCCCCAGTGAAATCAGAGGTGAGAGCACAAAGCAATACAGTAGGCAGACTCTGGTTTTTTTGGGGGGGAGATGCTCGAGAATATCCGGGTGGACTCCTGAGGCTCGATCCCGCATTTGAGTATGCCGAGCCTCCTTCCTCATGACCTTTGTCCAGAGTGGAATGCCTCCCCGGCTCCCGGCTTATGATCAGTGCATGCTCAGTCACGATATCAGTGCCTGCTCAGCCACGTGATCACTGACGGCACAGTCACGTGATCAGCGCCTGTCAGTCACTGATCCCTGCCTGATAAACACGTGATCAGTGCCAGAACAGCCACATCATCAGTGCATGATCAGCCACGTGATCAGTGCATGACCAGGCACGTGATCAGTGTATGACCAGCCAAGTGATCAGTGCATGATCAGCCACGTGATCAGTGCATGACCAGGCACGTGATCAGTGATGACCAGCCAAGTGATCAGT
>NW_011378017.1:0-939 GCF_000754665.1 Bison bison bison
AGGCTTGACTCCCTTTAGTCCACCCAGTGAGCTCCAAGAGATACCCGTCGCGACTCGAGAGCAGAGCGGGGTTCTTTGCTTCCACTCGAGATGAATGCCTGTCTCCCCGGGTGCGTCTGGAATGCAACCCCGAGATCCCGGTCGTCCCTGGAGAGGAACATTGGCTTCTGGACACAAGCCTAGATGAGTTCTATTGGCCCTGCAGTCACTCGAGAGCAATCCCCAGCTTTCCTCCGCAGCTCGAATGGAAGATTGGACTTCCCTGGGCCAACACAAGAGGCATCCTGAATTCCCCGTCGTAACTCGAGAATCCCGCCGCAACTCGAGAAAAACCACGTGGTTCCCCCGTAATCGCAAGATGAAGCCCTTTCCCGCTACAGCGTCTCAGGAGAAGTCCCACGTGAGGAATTGGAGGTCGAAACGGTACTTGGCCCCCTTGATGCGCACCCACAAAGTTTCCCGTCCTCCCGGTCTCCCTGGAGAGGGACACCGAGGTTTTCCCGCACCACTTCCTCTGAGCCCCTTCTACCCTCCTGATCTCCACAGGAGGGTCGACTCCCCTGCTTTGTCTGGAAGGGGTTCCCGACCTTCCGGTCGCACCTCAGGATGAGGCCGGTCTCACGACGACATTCCAGACGTGGCCTCGTGGGTGCTTCCACGTTGTGAAGCACCCCGATTTCCCGGTCCCCTCTTGATAAGAACCCGATGCCTGGACACCTCTCCGAACTCGACCCTGTGAATGAAGTCAACACGAAGGGGCAGTGACTCGCCCGTGCGTCGTCCGGAAAAAACCCCAGGTTCCAAATACAGCTCGACGAGGGGCCTCTCTCCCCGGGGACACCTCGAGAGGCAAGCGGAGTTCCATGCCTCAACCCAAGACGAGGCCTGACTCTCCTGTCCCCAGTCTGCAGGGACCCTGCGATCGGAGTCTGAAATCAG
>NW_011378018.1:0-575 GCF_000754665.1 Bison bison bison
ATTCACTCTTGCCATCTCTTGTTTGACCACTTCCATTTTGCCTTGATTCATGGACCTGACATTCCAGGTTCCTATGCAATATTGCTCTTTACAGCATTGGACCTTGCTTCTATCACCAGCCACATCCACAGCTGGATATTGTTTTTGCTTTGGCTCCATCCCTTTGTTCTTTCTGGAGTTATTTCTCCACTGATCTTCAGTAGCATATTGGGCACCTACTGACCTGGGGAGTTTCTCTTTCAGTATCCTATCATTTTGCCTTTTCATACTGTTCATGGGGTTCTCAAGGCAAGAATACTGAAGTGGTTTGCCATTCCCTTATCCAGTGGACCACATTCTGTCAAATCTCTCCACCATGACCCGCCCCTCTTGGGTTGCCCCACGGGCATGGCTTAGTTTCATTGAGTTAGACAAGGCTTTGGTCCTAGTGTGATTAGATTGACTAGTTTTCTGTGAGCATGGTTTCAGTGTGTCTGCCATGATGTCACCTCATGGTGACTGTAGCCATGAAATTAAAAGACGCTTACTCCTTGGAAGGAAAGTTATGACCAACCTAGATAGCATATTCAAAAGCA
>NW_011378019.1:0-895 GCF_000754665.1 Bison bison bison
CCCCATGCGAGTGGCGAGGGGCAGCGCGTCACTGCTCCGGAGCCATGGTAGGGGAATCTGGCCTCGAGACGCGTTGAAGAAGGTCTCTCGAGGCCTTTCTTGGGTTGAGGCAGGAAACCCTGGGTTCCCTCGACTTGTGCAGGTGACCTCAGGGAGCTTTTGGTGGTGGCTCTGAGAAGCCAGGGAAACTGGAGGTGGGAGGGGCCTCTCGGGACTCCACTGGGTTTGGTGCATTGGAAGAGGGCCTCATCTCCAGTTGAGGCAGGAAGCGCAGGGTACCTCTGATTTCAGACTCCGATCGCAGGGTCCCTGCAGACTGGGGACAGGAGAGTCAGGCCTCGGCTTGGGTTGAGGCATGGAACTCCGCTTGCCTCTCGAGATGTCCCCAGGGAGAGAGGCCGCTTGTCGAGCTGTATTTGGAACCTGGGGTTTTTTCCGAACGATGCACGGAAAAACTGCCCCTTAGTGTGGACTTCATTCACAGGGTGGAGTTCGGAGAGGTGTCCGGGCATCGGGTTCTCTCAAGAGGGACCGGGGAATCGGGGTCCTACGGAATGTGGAACCACCCACGAGGCCACGTCTGGAATGTCTTCGTGAGACCGGCCTCATCCTGAGGTGCGACCGGAAGGTCGGGAACCCTTCCAGACAAAGCAGGGAATCGACCCTCCTGTCCAGATCAGGAGGGGAGAAAGGGCTCAGAGGAGGGGGTGCCGGAAAACCTCAGTGTTCCTCTCGAGGGAGACCGGGAATTCGGGGAACTTTGTGGGTCGCATCAAGGGTGCCAAGTGCCCTTTCGACCTCCAATTCCTAACGTGGGACTTCTCCTGAGGCGCTGTAGCGGGAAAGGGCTTCATCTTGCGATGACGGGGGAGCCACGTGGTTTTTCTCGAGTTAC
>NW_011378020.1:0-691 GCF_000754665.1 Bison bison bison
ACCTCAGGAGGCAATACTCAAAGAGCTGAGCAGACACGAATCACGCAATCAGCAGGCAATAAGCATGGAGCTCAGCAGTGGCGAAGCATGCTGCTCAACTGGCAATAATCAAGCTGGTGACCAGGCAGGAATCACGCAGCTCAGCTGGCAATTGTCAAGCAGATGAGCTGACATGAATCACGCAGCTCAGCTGGCAATTGTCATGCACATGAGCCGGCAGGAATCACGCAGCTCAGCAGGCCTTGAATACGTGACTCTGCAGGCACTGATCACGTGGCTGATCAAGTCCAGATCACGTAACTGAGCATGCACTGATCACGTGGCTATCATGCACTAATCATGTGACTGCCCATGCACTGATGACGTGGCTGATCAGCCACTGATCACATGGCTCATCATGCACTGATCACGTGTTTATCAGGCAATGATCAGTGACTGACAGGCGCGGATCCTGGGACTGTGCACGCACTGATCACTTGGCTATCATGCACTGATCACGTGACTGCGCATGCACTGATGACCTGGCTGATCAGGCACTGATCCCGTGTTTATCAGGCAGTGATCAGTGACTGACAGGCGCTGATCATGGGACTGTGCACGCACTGATCACGTGGCTGATCAGGAACTGACCACCTGACTGCGCATGCAGTGAGCACCTGGCTGGTCGATCACTGATCACGTGTTTATCATG
>NW_011378021.1:0-346 GCF_000754665.1 Bison bison bison
AACCTCTCAAGAAACCTTGTGCTAGGCACAACACTCTTTTCTGGGGGTCCACTTTCCCTACAACCTCCTGATCCCATTCTGTACCCATTCCTTTGCTTCTCCCATCCTGAAAATGCCACCTGGAAGAAAGAACGACGTCGTTTTCCTTCAGAAAATGCGATTTCATGCCACATACCTTCTTTTAATACCAAGTCATACATTTCCCTTCAGCAACCAAGAACTGACTTTTATATTGGCATTCGACAGATTGGTGAACATACCTATCAGTGATAGTAGCGCCCCTCCCTCCCTGCACGCACGCACGCACATACACACACACACACACACACACACACACACACACACC
>NW_011378021.1:3705-4156 GCF_000754665.1 Bison bison bison
GGTAACATTGAATTCGTTTTGACTATGCTGGGTCTTTGCTGCTCGCTGGAAGTTGCTAGGACCTCTGGACTGCAGTCTCCCATCTCTGGCTGACCTCTTGTTGACCTCTGCAGAATCCTGGTTGGTGGGAGCTTGTTAGTTCCTTGTTCCTTACCCGGACCTCCTGTGGTGTTTTCTCTCCTCTGTGGCCTGGTAAGGCTGGGTGGTCATTGGCATCCCAAAGGTGGCTAGAAGTCAATGATTTAGGCAGGCTTGTGAATAGATATGGGAGAATGCCATGGCACCACACTCTTTTCCAGTACTCTTGCCTGGAAAATCCCATGGACGGAAGAGCCTGGTAGGCTGCAGTCCATGGGGTCGCTCAGAGTCGGACACGACTGAGCGACTTCACTTTCACATCTCATTTTCATGCATTGGAGGAGGAAATGGCAACCCGCTCCAGTGTTCTTGC
>NW_011378022.1:0-505 GCF_000754665.1 Bison bison bison
GCCAGCTGTGCTGCGTAATCCTGCCTGCTCATCTACTTGATCATTGCCAGCTGAGCACCATGATTCCTCCCAGCTGAGTTCCATGATTACTGCCTGCTGACTGATTCCTGCCTACTCAGCTCTTTGTTCATTGCCTCCAGAAGCACATGATCAGTGTATGATAGCAAACATGATCAGCGCATGATCAGTCACATGATCAGCACCATTAAGTCACTTGATCACTACATGAGTCATGTGATCAGTCCATGCTCAGTCACGGTATCAGTGCAAGATCAGCCACGTGATCAGTGCATGATCAATTACGTGATCAGTGCATGATGAGTCACGGGACCAGTACATGGTAGCTACGTGATCATTGCATGATCAGCCACGTGATCAGAGAAAGATAGCACCGTGATCAGTGCATGATCAGTCACGTGATCAGTGGATGATCAGCCACCTGTACAGTGTGTGATGTCACGTGATCAGGGCCTGCTGAGCTGCGTGATTCCTGTCTACTCAGCTT
>NW_011378023.1:0-898 GCF_000754665.1 Bison bison bison
CAGGAATCACGCAGCTCAGCGGGCAATTGCCAAGCAGATGAGCCCACAGGAATCACGCAGCTCAGCAGGCCCTGATCACGTGACTTTGCAGGCACTGATCACGTGGCTGATCAAGTATAGATCACGTGACTGAGCATGCACTGATCAGGTGACTGCGCATGCACTGATGACGTGGCTGATCGGGCACTGATCACGTGGCTCATCATGCACTGATCACGTGTTTATCAGGCAGTGATCAGTGACTGACAGGCGCTGATCATGGGACTGTGCACGCACTGATCCCGTGGCTGATCAGGAACTGACCACCTGACTGAGCATGCAGTGATCACGTGGCTGATCGTTCACTGATCACCTGTTTATCATACGGTGATCACGTGACTGAGAGGCGCGGATCACGTGACTGTGCAGTCAGTGATCACGTGGCTGATCGTGCACTGATATCGTGACTGAGCATGCACTGACCATGTGCCCGGAGCCGGTGAGGCATTCCACTCTGGACAAAGGTCATGAGGAAGGAGGCTCGGCATACGCAAATGCGTGACCGAGCCTCAGGAGTCCACCCGGATATTCTCGAGCATCTCCCCCCCAAAATAACCAGAGTCAGCCTACTTTATTGCTTTGTGCTCTCACCTCTGATTTCACTGGGGGCTGTCCCCCACCACCATCTCGCTCTCTCTGTCAAAGAGTTAACTTACAGCTCCAATTCATAAAGTTCCTTTTCATTCTTCCCTGTAACTTCCAGCCGAGTCTCCATCTGGAGCGCGGAACCCACCACGCTTCCTAATTATGCCTGGGCTGCTAAGACCCACTCGAGAAGGTGTCCAGGGTGAGGCTCCTTCCGCTCTTCGAGAGGGCCCCTGCGGCCTATGTAAGTGGTGCAAACTTCTTGTCTTGAAGA
>NW_011378023.1:4765-5743 GCF_000754665.1 Bison bison bison
GGAAGGAGGCTCGGCATACGCAAATGTCGGACCGAGCCTCAGGTGTCCACCCGGATATTCTCGAGCATCTCTCCCCCAGAATAACAAGAGTCTGCCTACTTTATTGCTTTGTGCTCTCACCTCTGATTTCACTGGGGGCTGTCCCCCACCACCATCTCGCTCCCTCTGTCAAAGTGTTAACTTACAGCTCCAATTCATAAAGTTCCTTGTCATCCTTCCCTGTAACTTCCAGCCGAGTCTGCATCTGGAGCGCAGAACCCACCACGCTTCCTAATTATGCCTGGGCTGCTAAGACCCACTCGAGAAGGTGTCTAGGGTGAGGCACCTTCCGCTCTTCGAGAGGGCGCCTGTGGCCTACGTAAGTGGTGCGAACTTCTTGTCTTGAAGTTTTATTGGTCTCCCGCGTCAACCAAGCTACTCAGTCTCTTTTCTCCACCGAATTTTCCTACGGAGCTATCCTCATACTGTTATTCTTGATATCTCTGATGAGCATATAAATAGTCGCCTAGGCCATCTCTCCTTGGAATACCCTGGATCAGCTGGGGCTGGTCCCCGGCAGGTGGCGCCCGAACAGGGACCTCAGGAGGCAATACTCAAAGAGCTGAGCAGACACGAACCACGCAATCAGCAGGCTATAAGCATGGAGCTGAGCAGTGACGAATCATGCTGCTCAACTGGCAATAATCAAGCAGGTGACCAGGCAGGAATCACGCAGCTCAGCGGGCAATTGCCAAGCAGATGAGCCCACAGGAATCACGCAGCTCAGCAGGCCCTGATCACGTGACTCTGCAGGCACTGATCCCGTGGCTGATGAAGTACAGATCACGTGACTGAGCATGCACTGATCAGGTGACTGTGCATGCACTGATGACGTGGCTGATCGGGCACTATCAAGAGACAGATCATGCACTGATCACGTGTCTATCAGGCAGTGATCAGTGACTGACAGGCGCTGATCATGGGACTGTGCACGCACCT
>NW_011378024.1:0-984 GCF_000754665.1 Bison bison bison
CAGAGTACTTGTAGCCCATGCAGAATCACTGAGTGTTTCCTCCAGCAGCCACTCTCACTGGCCTTGTGGCCCTCGCAGGACAAGTGAACTGGGCACAGGTAAGTCTCAATCCATTAGTGTTGAGCTCTACTCAGAACCATGCCTGTGTTGATATCTCCTTTAAATCCAGTGCTTTCCCTACCCTACTGACAACTGCTGCCTTTATTAATGGCTGTTTTCCTGCCTGAATCATAAAATGTTGTCTGCATTTGCCCTTTAGCCCAGAAACCTAATTATTGAGTGACCTGGGGTGGGGAGAATTATAGTCTTTTTGATGGACTATGAGGCCCTGAGAAAGACAGTGATATGAGAACAAAATCAACGGAGCCTTGATGGAAATTAGCAAAACTTCACTTGAAAAAATATCTACCATTAAAGTAAATTAAAAATATTTTTCAAAAGAAATTACAATTCAGTTCAGTCACTCAGTCGTGTCCAACTCTCTGTGACCCCATGAATCACAGCACGCCAGGCCTCCCTGTCCATCACCAACTCCCGGAGTTCACTCAGACTCATGTCCATCAGGTCGGTGATGCCATCCAGCCATCTCATCCTCTGTCATCCCCTTCTCCTCCTGCCCCCAATCCCTCCCAGCATCAGAGTCTTTTCCAATGAGTCAACTCTTCGCATGAGGTGGCCAAAGTACTGGAGTTTCAGCCTTAGCATCATTCCTCCAAAGAAATCCCAGGGCTGATTTCCTTCAGAATGGACTGGTTGGATCTCCTTGCAGTCCAAAGGACTCTCAAAAGTTTTCTCCAACACCACAGTTCAAAAGCATCAATTCTTTGGTGCTCAGCCTTCTTCACAGTCCAACTCTCACATCCATACATGACCACTGGAAAAACCATAACCTTGACTAGATGGACCTTTGTTGGCAAAGTAATGTCTCTGCTTTTGAATATGCTATCTAGCTTGGTCATAACTTTCCTTCCAAGGAATTAGCTT
>NW_011378025.1:0-1064 GCF_000754665.1 Bison bison bison
AGCCATGGTAGGGGAATCTGGCCTCGAGACGTGTTGAAGAAGGTCTCTCGAGGTCTTTCTCGGGTTGAGGCAGGAAACCCTGGGTTCCCTCGACTTGTGCAGGTGACCTCAGGGGGCTTCTCATGGTGGCTCTGAGAAGCCAGCGAAACTGGAGGTGGGAGGGGCCTCTCGGGACTCCACTGGGCTTGGTGCATTGGAAGAGGGCCTCATCTCCAGTTGAGGCAGGAACCGCAGGGTACCTCTGATTTCAGACTCCGATCGCAGGGTCCCTGCAGACTGGGGACAGGAGAGTCAGGCCTCGTCTTGGGTTGAGGCATGGAACTCCGCTTGCCTCTCGAGATGTCCCCGGGAGAGAGGCCGCTTGTCGAGCTGTATTTGGAACCTGGGGTTTTTTTCCCGAACGATGCACGGAAAACCTGCCCCTTCGTGTGGACTTCATTCACAGGGTGGTGTTCGGAGAGGTGTCTGGGCATCGGGTTCTTCTCAAGAGGGGACCGGCAAATCGGGGTCCTACGGAATGTGGTATCACCCACGAGGCCACGTCTGGAATGTCTTCGTGAGACCGGCCTCAACCTGAGGTGCGACCGGAAGGTCGGGAACCCCTTCCAGACAAAGCAGGAGAGTCGACCCTCCTGTCCAGATCAGGAGGGGAGAAAGGGCTCAGAGGAGGGGGTGCCGGAAAACCTCAGTGTTCCTCTCGAGGGAGACCGTGATTTCGGGGAACTTTGTGGGGGGCATCAAGGGTGCCAAGTGCCCTTTCGACCTCCAATTCCTAACGTGGGACTTCTCCTGAGACGCTGTAGCGGGAAAGGGCTTCATCTTGCGATGACGGGGGAGCCACGTGGTTTTTCTCGAGTTACGGCGGGATCCTCGAATTGCGACGGGGAATTCAGGCTGCCTCTTGTGTTGGCCCAGGCAAGTCCAATCTTCCATTCGAGTTGCGAAGGAAAGCTGGGGATTGCTCTCGAGTGACTGCAGGGCCAATAGACCTCATCTAGGCTTGTGTCTAGAAGCCAATGTTCCTCTCCAGGGGAGACAGGGATCTCGGGGTTGCATTCCAGACG
>NW_011378026.1:0-683 GCF_000754665.1 Bison bison bison
ATTTTAATTGGAGGCTAGTACTTTACAATATTGTAGTGGTTTTTGCCTTCAGATGTTTTTTTCAGTCTGTGCTATTCCTCTGCCCACACAACTTCATATTCTCAGAATTTTGTCCCTGTAGAGATCTGGTTTAAATTTTCTTCAATCAACCTTTAAGACTGAGGACTAAGAGTTTTTAAGAAAAACCTAGTACACAGGGAGAGATATCTGGTCTCTAATTTTAGACTGATGTTTAATTCTCAAAAGAAATAATCCAAAAAAAAGTCCATTTTAATAAAAAGAAGAGAGCATATTATTAAAGATGTGTAGGTAGAATAAAATTTGGAATGACTTCTTATTAATTAACACATAAATGGAAATGAACCATAATGTATTTGGGTTTAATAAAATTTTGTAACATGAACTATATGAAGTAAGACATGAAAATATACCATGTAAGAAGGAATAAAAAATGTATTAATGGATAATCAGACATACATAACAGATACATGACTAAATAAACAGCAAAAATTGACTATATGTTTTCTACTGTATTGTCATAGGATTTAAGATTTAAGAACACACATAAGCTGAAAATGAAGGCATAGAGGAAGAAATTTCATGCCAGTGGTAAACAAAAGCAGGCAAGAGTGGGCATAATTTTATTAGTCAAAACAGGCTTTTAATTAAAACTATCACTGAGA
>NW_011378027.1:0-821 GCF_000754665.1 Bison bison bison
GAAGCCTGCACACCTAGAGCCCATGTTCCACAACAAGAGAAGCCACCACAATGAGAAGCCTGTGCGCCGTGCCTAGAGAGTGGCCCCCACTCGCCATAATTAGAGAAAAGCCCACACAGCAATGAAGACCCAGCACAGCCAAAAATAAATTGAAAAATTATTTGAAAAAATACACATTCCATATTGTGATGGTCTGAACTGTGCCCCTCCCCAATTCATATGTTGAACCCCTAACCCCTAGTACCTCAGAATGCAGTGGATAGGGACATTAAAGAGGAAATTAAAATGGGATCATTAAGGAGGGCTCTAATTCAGTATGACTGGTGTCTTTATCAGAAGAAGTTAGGACACAGGCAGTGACACGAAACAAGCTCGCACAGAGAGACAACCACATGAACACACAGGCAGAAGATGTCCATTTGCAAGTCAAGGAGAGAGGCCTCAGAAGAAATCAATCCTGCAGACACCTTAATCTCACACTCTAGCCTCTAGAACTATGAGGAAATATAGTTGTTTAAGCCACTCTGTCTCTGTTATTTTGTCATCAGAGCCCTAGCTGACTAATACACCCAGTATTGTGGAGCTTGTAGTAAGATGAAAAAAAATCCCTTGTGTAACTCTTTACTTATGCCTATAATATCTGGGAAGGTGTGTAAATATAGAAAAGTACTTTCTATTATCAATCACAATTAAAATATGAGACTCAAGGCTTCCCTGGTGGTCTAGTGGTTAAGAATCTGCCTGCCCAATACAAGGGGGACACAGGTTTGACCCCTGGTCCTAGGAAGATTCCACATGCTGTGGAGCAACTAAGCCTGTGC
>NW_011378028.1:0-660 GCF_000754665.1 Bison bison bison
ACTGTTTCTGTTGGTTCCCCATCTTTATGCCATGAAGTGATGGGACAAGATGCCATGAATCTCATTTTGAATGTTGAGTTTTAAGTCACCTTGATCACTCTCCTCTTTTACTTTCCTCAAGAGACTCCGTAGTTCTTTCCATGTTCTGCCACATGAATCCTGTCATCTGCATATCTGATGTTATTGATATTTCTCCCAGCAAACTTGATTCCAAATCCTGTTTCATTCAGTCTGGCATTTTGTGTGATGAACTCTTCATGTAAGTTCAATAAAGAGGTTGACAGTACAGCCTTAAAATATTCCTTTCCCAACTCAGAACCCGTCTGTTGTTTCATTTCCTTTTCTGACTGTTGCTTCTTGAACTGCATACAGATTATCAGGAGGCATATAACATACTCTAGTAGTCCCATGTTTAGAAGAATTTAAAATGTTTGGTTGTGATCTACACAAACAAATCTTTGGCATAGTCAAAAAGGAGTAGATGTTTTTCTGGTGTTCTCTGGCTTTTTTGATAACCCAACGGGTGTTGGTAATTTGATCTCAGGTTCTTCTGACCTTTCTAAATCCATCTTGAACATCTGGAAGCTCATGGTTCACATTCTATTGAAGCCTGGCTTTGGGATTTTGAGAGTACTTTGCGAATGTGTGAGATGAGTGCAG
>NW_011378029.1:0-961 GCF_000754665.1 Bison bison bison
ACGTGATCAGTGCATGCTCAGCCACGTGATCAGGGCCTGCTCAGTCAGGTGATCAGGGTCTGCTGAATCAAGGGATTAGCGCTTGCTCAGCTGCATGCTTAATCCCTGCTCAGCTGCGTGACTCGTGCCTGATCAGCTGTGTGATTAGTCCCTGCTCAGCTGCGTGATTAGTGCCTGCTCAAGACCGGGTTAGGAGCCGGCTGAGTGACGTGATTAGAGTCTGCTTAGCCACTTCATGACAGTCTGCTCAGCTCATGATATTGCCTGCTAGCTGCGTGATTCCTGCCTGCTCAGCTTCTTGATATTGCCTGCTGTGCTGCGTGATTCCTGCTTGCTCAGCTCCATGATTATTGCCTGCTGAGCTGCGTGATTCCTGCCTGCTCAGCTTCTTGATTATTGCCTGCTGAGCTGCGTGATTCGTGCCTGCTCAGCTCCTTGATTACTGTCTGCTGAGCTGAGTGATTCCTGTTTGCTCAGCTCCATGATTATTACCTGCTGAGCGGCGTGATTCCTGCTTGCTCAGCTCCATGATTTTTGCTTGCTGAGCTGCATAATAAGTGCCTGCTCAGTCCCCAGAGAGGAGCCGGCTGAATCACGTGATTAGAGTCTGCTTATCCAGTTCATTACAGCCTTCAGCTCCAATTATTATTGCCTGCTATGTTGCCTGATTCCTGCCTGCTCTGCTTCTTGATTATTGCCTGCTGAGCTGCGTGATTCCTGCTTGCTCAGCTCCAGGATTATTGCCTGCTGAGCTGCGTGATTCGTGCCTGCTCAGCTCCTTGATTACTGTCTGCTGAGCTGCCTGATTCCTGCCTGCTCAGCTTCTTGATTATTGCCTGCTGAGCTGCGTGATTCCTGCTTGCTCAGCTCCATATTTATTGCCTGCTGAGCTGCGTGATTTCTGCTTGCTCTGCTCCATGATTTTTGCTTGCTGAGCTGCATGATAAGTGCCTGCTCAGTC
>NW_011378030.1:0-843 GCF_000754665.1 Bison bison bison
GCTACTGGAGATCAGTGGAGAAACAACTCCAGAAAGAATGAAGGGATGGAGCCAAAGCAAAAACAATACCCAGCTGTGGATGTGACTGGCGAAAGAAGCAAGGTCCGATGCTGTAAAGAGAAATATTGTATAGGAACCTGGATGTCAGGTCCATGAATCAAGGCAAATTGGAAGTGGTCAAACAAGAGATGGCAAGAGTGAATGTTGACATTCTAGGAATCAGTGAACTAAAATGGACTGAAATGGGTGAATTTAACTCAGATGACCATTATATCTACTACTGCGGGCAGGAATCCCTCAGAAGAAATGGAGTAGCCATCATGGTCAACAAGAGTCCGAAATGCAGTACTTGGATGCAATCTCAAAAACGACAGAATGATCTCTGTTCATTTCCAAGGCAAACCATTCAATATCACAGTAATCCAAGTCTATGCCCCAACCAGTAAGAAGAAGCTTAAGAAGAAGAAGAAGCTGAAGTTGAACGGTTGAACGGTTCTATGAAGACCTAAAAGACCTTTTAGAACTAACACCCAAAAAAGATGTCCTTTTCATTATAGGGGACTGGAATGCAAAAGTAGGAAGTCAAGAAACACCTGGAGTAACAGGCAAATTGGCCTTGGAATACGGAATGAAGCAGGGCAAAGGCTAATAGAGTTTTGCCAAGAAACTGCACTGGTCATAGCAAACACCCTCTTCCAACAACACAAGAGAAGACTCTACACATGGACATCACCAGATGGTCAACACTGAAATCAGATTGATTATGTTCTTTGCAGCCAAAGATGGAGAAGCTCTATACAGTCAACAAAAACAAGACCAGGAGCTGACTATGGCTGAGATCAT
>NW_011378031.1:0-958 GCF_000754665.1 Bison bison bison
TTCTACCCTCCTGATCTCGACAGGAGGGTCGACTCCCCTGCTTTGTCTGGAAGGGGTTTCCGAACTTCTGGTCGCACCTCAGGATGAGGCCGTTCTCACGACGACATTCCAGACTTGGCCTCGTGGGTGCTCCACATTGCGAAGCACCCCGATTTCCCGGTCCCCTCTTCATAAGAACCCGATGCCCGGGCACCTCTGCGAACTCCACCCTGTGAATGAAGTCAACACGAAGGGGCAGTGACTCGCCCGGGCATCGTCCGGAAAGAACCTCAAGGTTCCAAATTCAGCTCGACAAGTGGCCTCCCTCCCCGGGTACACCTCGAGAGGCAAGCGGAGTTCCATACCTCAACCCAAGACGAGGCCTGACTCTCCGTCCCCAGTCTGCAGGGACACTGCGATCGGAGTCTGAAATCAGAGGAACCCTGAGGTTCCTGCCTCAACTGGGAGATGAGGCCCTCTTCCAATGCACCCAAACCCCGTGGACTCCCGAGAGGACCCTCTCACCTCCAGTTTCCCTGACTTCTCAGAGCCACCATGAGAAGCCCCCCTGAGGGTCACCTGCACAAGTCGAGGGAAGCCAGGGTTTCCTGCCTCAACCCGAGAAAGACCTCGAGAGACCTTCTTCAACACGTCTCGAGGCCAGATTCCCCTACCATGACTCGAGAGCAATGACGCGCTCCCCCTCGCCACTCGCATGGAGACCCGACTTCCCCGGCGCCGACGAGAGGCTCACTGACCTCGCAGTGGTACCTCGTGAGAAACCGCACCCTGGGGCCGCCGCTCGAGAACCACCCCGAGACTCCCCCGTCATCGCGGAGATGAGGGCCTTCGTCTCCTGCATGGCCTAGAGGCCAACCTCGCGACCTCTCTCCAAAAGCCTCAGGAGGCTTGACTCCCTTTAGTCCACACAGTGAGCTCCAAGAGATACCCGTCGCGACTCGAGAGCAGAGCGGGGTTC
>NW_011378032.1:0-661 GCF_000754665.1 Bison bison bison
CTGCTTCACCTGGCCCCCTGCCCAGATGGCTCCTCCCATGGTGGTGGTGGGCCCCACCACTGTGCCTACCCAGATCTTTAGCCTACCCTCTGGGCAGCTCCCAGTGGCCACACTGGTGCCTACTGTGCACCATGTGGATGCCAGTCATGGCTGCCGGGTCAGACCCCAACCTGACCTTGACTGCTCGGGCCCAGAACCCCTTCTACTACTTCTCAGGCAGCCCCTCTTTCCCATAATCTCCAGCCATTCTTTCCCATAATCCCCAACCCCTTCAGGTACGCCCCCAAAGGACCCCAAACATGCATCCTATTCAGACAGATAGAGGTGGCCCTGTGGTCAGAACACTACAGGGCAATAAAGAGGCTGAAAACATGAGGTATTTCCCATCCAGCACACATCTGCAGCACCTCCATCCTGGGCCTGGCTGAGCATTTGAGTCCCCTCAGGCAGCTGCTCGCTTGTGAAGACAAGACAGATGGCCACCCACCCCCGGCACAATGCGGGCACCTCATACACAGCTGGGTAAGTCTCGCAGACACCCTGTACCCGCTCATTGAAAAGACCTCTCAAAGGCTGGACAAGAGCCTGGCAGAGTGGCCCAATGGGCACAGAGACACTGTCCAGCAGGCTCCTCACTTGACAAATGAGGAGAAATTACGCC
>NW_011378033.1:0-509 GCF_000754665.1 Bison bison bison
AGTCCAGAGGTCCTAGCAACTTCTAGCGAGCAGCAAAGACCCAGCATAGTCAAAACGAATTCAATGTTACCCAAAACAAATAAATCAACGGACAGAAGTTCTTGGAACACATGACTGAGGTTAGGGGTGAGGCAGTACATGTATGTGCCAGGATTACTCTTAAAGTATACTCTTAACATAGATGAGGAGAACAAGGTAAGAGGAAAACTTACTGTTTGGTTCAGGTCGCTTCTGAGCCTTTTGGGGGAACCGACCTGAAGCCAGAGTCTAGCCGAAATACACAGGCTTTGAACATCGCTGAAGACCAACATTTCCTAAGGAAAAAACGCATTGCTTAGCTCAAGGTTTGTCTGGGAAATTCTTACACATCAGGAGATGGCTCCGAGGTGGATTTCTACAAAGAACATCCATTCAAAGGACAAGCCTACACAGCTCTGTGCACATCTGCCCCCTCCCCCCCTCACAGCCAGCAGCATTTCCAAGTGACCTCCTAAGGCCTTCGCCAAACT
>NW_011378034.1:0-585 GCF_000754665.1 Bison bison bison
AGTTCCACCACCAGCGACATCAGCACCTCTTCATCCACCGGGTCTGAATCGATGATGGCAGGGCTCTGGGCACCGGCAGAAGGAGAGAGTGATCCCGCCCCCCCGGCCTGAGCCCCAAAGCCCCAGTTTGGCAGGGGCTCTGCCTCTCCGGGTTGGCCCGGAGTGGCAGCGGCCATCCCATGATACTGGCTATTTAGTTTCTGCAGCTGCATACTGGCCAGCAGGTGAGGGGCGGGGTGCAGGTTGAAGGGTGGGGGTTTAGTGGGAGGGGTGGCAGTAGGAGAGCTTATTGGAGATGGAGATCCCGAGGAACTAGTGGGAGCCCCACTGGCCTTGGTTCCATTCGAGGCTACCCCGGGGTAGTGCAGGATGGCCACCGCTTTGCGATCTTTCACCCCCAGGTTAGAGTAGGCCAGAGAGTTCATCTCTGGGTTGGCATTCTAGAAGACAGAGAAAGGCACAGCATGGTACCCCTGCTCTACATTTTGTTCCTCACCATTCATCAGGCCTCAGAAGTGTTTCGTCAGGGGCTAGTGGTGGGGAGGTAGCAAGAAGGCCCCCTAGAAAGGTAGGCTCCTTTCCTAG
>NW_011378035.1:0-577 GCF_000754665.1 Bison bison bison
AGAAGAGAAAGAAACAGAGAAAAAGAAAAAAGAAAAAACAGTCACAGAAATTATATAAAAATAAAACAAACAAAAAAAAAACTATAGGTACAAAATTGATAACAAATACTAAAAAGCTAAAATTAAAAATCTAGAGTAGAGTTTGGAATTTCAAAAATACAATGTTAAAGAAGAGAAGGAAAAAGAAAAAAAAAAGGTCAAAAAATTATTAAAAAAAATATACATATGAGGTTTGCTTTAAAAAAAATAGGGTCTTCTTTTTTTTGCAAAGTAATCGGTTATAAAAGTGGAAATTAAAGGAATAATAGAGGACTTAAATTTTTTTTTTTTTAATAGTCTCACTTGTTCAGTTGCACTGAGGGGAGGTAGGGAGGGATGCTGCAAAAAAATAACACTGGCGTGTGCTCGCAGTGCCTCAGTCACACTGGGTCTGCCCCCAGTTCACGGCGCGTGTAGCCTCTTACCCACGCTGCTCAGGCTCTAGGTTGCTCCACCGCGAACCATCCATGGCCCGCCCTGGGCTGCCTGTACTTCCCAGGTCCAAGCCGCTCAGGTTCAGGCACTCGGGTAGTCCTCA
>NW_011378036.1:0-649 GCF_000754665.1 Bison bison bison
TTTCACCTTGCTAATAGTTCCTTTGTTGTGCAGAAGCTTTTAAGTTTAATTAGGTCCCATTTGTTTATTTTTGCTTTTATTTCCAATACTCTGGAAGGTGGGTCATAGAGGATCCTGCTGTGATGTATGTCGGAGAGTGTTTTGCCTATGTTCTCCTCTAGGAGTTTTATAATTTCTGGTCTTATGTTTAGATCTTTAATCTATTTTGAATTTATTTTTGTGTATGGTGTTAAAAAGTGTTCTGCTACTGCTTCTAAGTCACTTCAGTCATGTCCGACTCTCTGCGACCCCATAGACAGCAGCCCACCAAGCTCCACAGGCCCTGGGATTCTCCAGGCAAGAACACTGGAGTTGGTTGCCATTTTCTTCTCCAGTGCATGAAAGTGAAAAGTGAAAGTGAAGTCACTCAGTCATGGCTGACCCTTAGTGAGCCCATGAACTGCAGCCTTCCAGGCTCCTCTGTCCATGGTATTTTCCAGGCAAGAGTACTGGAGTCAGGTGCCATTGCCTTCTCCAAAAAGTGGTCTGGTTTCATTCTTTTACAAGTGATTGACAAGTTTTCCAGCACCACTTGTTAAAGAGATTGTCTTTTCTCCATTGTATATTCTTGCTTCCTTTGTCAAAGATAAGGTGTCCATAGGTGTGTGGG
>NW_011378037.1:0-676 GCF_000754665.1 Bison bison bison
TCAAAATTTGCATAGAAACGAATGAAAATGAAAACACAACAACTCAAAACCTGTGGGACACTTTAAAATCAGTCCTAAGGGGAAAGTTCATAGCGATTCCTTTTTGTATTCAGGAGCTGGTTTGACTTGCCTACTCTGTAGCCACAAGACAGATGACTGCTGCTGTGCAGAAAGGGGTTCCCAGTTTCTGAGTGAGGAGCTTCTGTAACATCCAGCCAGAGACTATCTTTGTTAGCTTCGATGTTTCTAGGGAACGAGGACTGTTGCCAGAATGTTTTCTGCCACTCACTCCGTTCTTGTCATCTTCTTAATACTTGGTAAGTAGCATGGCACCCCACTCCAGTACTCTTGCATGGAAAATCCCATGGACAGAGGAGCCTGGTAGGCTGCAGTCCATGAGGTCGCTAAGAGTCGGACAAGACTGAGTGACTTCACTTTCACTTTCATGCACTGGAGAAGGAAATGGCAACCCACTCCAGTGTTCTTGCCTGGAGAATCCCAGGGCCAGAGGAGCCTGGTAGGAGGCCATCTATGGGGTCGCACAGAGTTGGACACGACTGAAGCTACTTAGCAGCAGCAGCATTTGTCCTAAAATGATTTTTCATTTTCCTATGATAACAGGTAAGTTTTATTTTCTCCTCTGGCTGAAACTCCTCCTGTACATTTCTATGATAAC
>NW_011378038.1:0-792 GCF_000754665.1 Bison bison bison
TTTTTGCCAGTTGAGCAGCATGATTCGTCACTGCTGAGCTCCATGCTTATTGCCTGCTGATTGCGTGGTTCGTGTCTGCTCAGCTCTTTGAGTATTGCCTCCTGAGGTCCCTGTTCGGTCGCCACCTGCCGGGGACCAGCCCCAACTGATCCAGGGTATTCGAAGGAGAGATGGCCTAGGCAACTCTTTATATGCTAATCAGAGATGTCAAGAATAATAGTATGAGGAGAGCTCAGTAGGAAAATTCGGTGGAGAAAAGAGACTGAGTAGCTTGGCTTACGCGGAAGACCAATCAAACTTCAAGACAAGAAGTTTGCACCACTTACGTAGCCCGCAGGCGCCCTCTCGAATAGCGAAAGGTGCTTCACCCTAGACACCTTGTCGAGTGGGTCTTAGCAGCCCAGGCATAATTAGTAAGCGTGGTGGGTTCCGCGCTCCAGATGGAGACTCAGCTGGAAGTTCAAGGGAAGAATCACAAGGAAGTTTATGAATTGGAGCTGTAAGTTAACTCTTTGACAGAGAGAGCGAGATGGTGGTGGGGGACAGCCCCCAGTGAAATCAGAGTTGAGAGCACAAAGCAATACAGTAGGCAGACTCCGGTTTTTTTGGGGGGGAGATGCTCGAGAATATGCGGGTGGACTCCTGAGGCTCGATCCCGCATTTGCGTATGCCGAGCCTCCTTCCTCATGACCTTTGTCCAGAGTGGAATTCCTCCCCGGCTCCCGGCACATGATCAGTGCATGCTCAGTCACGATATCAGTGCCTGCTCAGCCACGTGATCACTGATGGCAC
>NW_011378038.1:4371-4829 GCF_000754665.1 Bison bison bison
AGGCCGCAGGCGCCCTCTCGAATAGCGAAAGGTTCCTCACCCTAGACACCTTCTCGAGTGGGTCTTAGCCGCCCAGGCATAATTAGTAAGCGTGGTGGGCTCCGCGCTCCAGATGGAGGCTCAGCTGGAAGTTAAAGGCAAGAATGACAAGGAACTTTATGAATTGGAGCTGTAAGTTAACTCTTTGACAGAGAGAGCGAGATGGTGGTGGGGGACAGCCCCCAGTGAAATCAGAGGTGAGAGCACAAAGCAATACAGTAGGCAGACTCCGTTTTTTTTTGGGGGGAGATGCTCAAGAATATGCGGGTGGACTCCTGAGGCTCGATCCCGCATTTGCGTATGCCGAGCCTCCTTCCTCATGACCTTTGTCCAGAGTGGAATGCCTCCCCGGCTCCCGGCACATGATCAGTGCATGCTCAGTCAGGATATCAGTGCCTGCTCAGCCACGTGATCACTGA
>NW_011378039.1:0-803 GCF_000754665.1 Bison bison bison
TACTGAGCATCCTGATTTTTTCTTCCTCATTGTTATAGGGGTGGTAATTCTTATTAAGTATTTAAATGTTTCTTTGGCTTCTTCACGGAAAATGGTCACAAATGAGAGATAAACTTTAGCAAAGGTTATTAAGTGCTTACTGGTGACATTCATTCATCTGTAGGAAATGGACTACTGCTTGAATCCTGACTTAGGAGACAGTTTGGAGCCCATACGCATATTTCTGTGTTTGTGTGCTTAGGGGATCCTCGCAGTCCAGAGCCCCCACCCAGCCTTCTTCTAGAGAAAAGGAGATGTCGTTTGAGACAAAGGCAGAGCCAGAAACTGGTCCTGTGTCTGAAACCATGGTGGGTGGAGTTCAAGGAGAGCACGTGCCCTGTAGAACAGGAGGGGATGTGGCCGGACTCGGTGGCTGAGCTCCTCCAGGGTGAGGGGCTGGGGCTGTCAGAGGTGGGGAACCCCTGCTCCCGGGGTGGACGAGGTGAGTGTGAGGAGGACTGCGTAGACAGTGGAGGAAAAGGAGGTGGACACGGCCTCCTCCTCTTGGGGGTTTTTGGGTAACGAGGAGGGACCTGGTGCCAGGAACCAAGGCCTGACACAATTGGGGGCTTCAGATGGAGAAGCCTGGGGCCTGGTCACCAGTCCCGTGTGTGTCAGTGAGAATGAGAGACGAGAAGAGGAAGCAGCCGCGGGACAGGAGGAGCCGCTATGCTCTGAAGACAGTGGGCCACAGCGGCTGGTGCGAGGGAGGGGTGTCTCCAGGAGGCAGCTCTGGAGGGGTCACAGCAGTGACTTAGCAGCAC
>NW_011378040.1:0-706 GCF_000754665.1 Bison bison bison
TCGCATGGAGACCCGACTTCCCTGGCGCCCCACGAGAGGCTCACTGACCTCGCCGTCGTACCTCGTGAGAAACCGCACCCTGGGGCCGCCGCTCGAGAACCACCCCGAGACTCCCCCGTCATCGCGGAGATGAGGGCCTTCGTCTCCTGCATGGCCTAGAGGCCAACATCGCGACCTTTCTCCAAACGGTTCAGGAGGCTTGACTCCCTTTAGTCCACCCAGTGAGCTCCAAGAGATACCCGTCGCGACTCGAGAGCAGAGCGGGGTTCTTTGCTTCCACTCGAGATGAATGCCTGTCTCTCCGGTTGCGTCTGGAATGCAACCCCGAGATCCCGTTCGCCCCTGGAGAGGAACATTGGCTTCTGGACACAAGCCCAGATGAGGTCTGTTGGCCCTGCAGTCACTCGAGAGCAATCCCCAGCTTTCCTTCGCAACTCGAACGGAAGATTGGACTTCCCTGGGCCAACACAAGAGGCATCCTGAATTCCCCGTCGTAACTCGAGAATCCCGCGGCAACTCGAGAAAAACCACGTGGTTCCCCCGTCATCGCAAGATGAAGCCCTTTCCCGCTACAGCGTCTCAGGAGAAGTCCCACGTTAGGAATTGGAGGTCGAAACGGTATTTGGCACCCTTGATGCGCCCCCACAAAGTTCCCCGGCATCCCGGTCTCCCTGGAGAGGAACACCGAGGTTTTCCGGCACCACTT
>NW_011378041.1:0-531 GCF_000754665.1 Bison bison bison
AGATGGTAGGTTCTCATGTTCACTTGTTCCTTGTAGATTGGAGGAAAGAAGAATTCAAAGCTGGTGAGTACGTGATGATCCACAAGGGACCTTGCTTTTTGTGGGACAGTCTGGATGAATGTTGGGTGGAAGTGAGCTGGATCTACCCAGGGTCAGAGGAGTCTTCACAGAATGAGAACCTGCCAGGGTCCAGCCCCGGTGGATCCAGGGAATTCGAAGCAGAGATGGCTTCGGCTATCAGGATATGATAGAATTAAAGATATAAAGAGTGGTTAAATAAGGATAGCTCAGTGAGAAAATTCAGTGGAGAAAAGAGGCTGAATAACTTGGTTTACGTGGAAAGCTAATAAAATTCCAAGACAAGGAATTTGCTTCACCTACGTACACCGCAGGCGTCCTCCTGTTCTCCCAAAGGAGAGGAGACACTAAGGCCTCCCTTGTAGATCCTAGAAGCCCAGGCACAATTAGTAGGCTTGACGAGCCTCCATGCTCCAGATGGGAATTCAGCCAGAAGGTGAGAGAAAGAACGAC
>NW_011378042.1:0-890 GCF_000754665.1 Bison bison bison
CAGTTTTTCCGTGCATCGTCGGAAAAACCCCAGGTTCAAATACAGCTCGACAAGCGGCCTCTCTCCCCGGGGACATCTCGAGAGGCAAGCGGAGTTCCATGCCTCAACCCAAGACGAGGCCTGACTCTCCTGTCCCCAGTCTGCAGGGACCCTGCGATCGGAGTCTGAAATCAGAGGTACCCTGCGGTTCCTGCCTCAACTGGAGATGAGGCCCTCTTCCAATGCACCAAGCCCCGTGGAGTCCCGAGAGGTCCCTCCCACCTCCAGTTTCCCTGACTTCACAAAGCCACCATGAGAAGCCCCTGAGGTCACCTGCACAAGTCGAGGGAACCCAGGGTTTCCTGCCTCAACCCGGGAAAGACCTCGAGAGACTTTCTTCAACACGTCTCGAGGCCAGATTGCCCTACCATGGCTCGGGAGCAATGACGCGCTCCCCCTCGCCACTCGCATGGAGACCCGACTTCCCTGGCGCCCCACGAGAGGCTCACTGACCTCGCCGTCGTACCTCGTGAAAAACCGCACACTCGGGCCGCCGCTCGAGAACCACCCCGACATTCCCCCGTCATCGAGAGATGAGGGCCTTCGTCTCCTGCTTGGCCTAGAGACCAATCTCGCGACCTCTCTCCAAACGCCTCAGGAGGCTTGACTCCCTTGAGTCCACCCAGTGAGCTCCAAGAGATACCCGTCGCGATTCGAGAGCAGAGCGGGGTTCTTTGCTTCCACTCGAGATGAATGCCTATCTCCCCGGGTGCGTCTGGAATGCATCCCCGAGATTCCGGTCGCCCCTGGAGAGGAACATTGGCTTCTGGACACAAGCCTAGATGAGGTTTATTGGCCCTGCAGTCACTCGAGAGCAGTCCCCAGCTTTCCTTCGCAACTCGAATGGAAGA
>NW_011378042.1:4185-4639 GCF_000754665.1 Bison bison bison
CCTCAACCCAAGACGAGGCCTGACTCTCCTGTCCCCAGTCTGCAGGGACCCAGCGATCGGAGTCTGAAATCAGAGGTACCCTGGAGTTCCTGCCTCAACTGGAGACAAGGGCCTCTTCCAATGCACCAAACCCAGTGGAGTCCCCAGAGGCCCTTCCCACCTCCAGTTTCCCTCGCTTCTCAGAGCCACCATGAGAAGCCCCCTGGGGTCACCTGCACAAGTCGAGGGAACCCAGGGTTTCCTGCCTCAACCCGGGAAAGACCTCGAGAGACCTTCTTCAACACGTCTCGAGGCCAGATTCCCCTACCATGCCTCGGGAGCAATGACTCGCTCCCCCTGCCACTCGCATGGAGACCCGACTTCCCTGGCGCCCCACGAGAGGCTCACTGACCTCGCCGTCGTACCTCGTGAGAAACCGCACACTGGGGCCGCCGCTCGAGAACAACCCCGAGAT
>NW_011378042.1:4949-5304 GCF_000754665.1 Bison bison bison
CTGATAAGAACCCGATGCCCGGACACCACTCCGAACTCCACCCTGTGAATGAAGTCAACACGAAGGGGCAGTTTTTCCGTGCATCGTTCGGAAAAAACCCCAGGTTCCAAATACAGCTCGACAAGCGGCCTCTCTCCCCGGGAACATCTCGAGAGGCAAGTGGAGTTCCATGCCTCAACACAAGACGAGGCCTGACTCTCCTGTCCCCAGTCTGCAGGGACCCTGCGATCGGAGTCTGAAATCAGAGGTACCCTGCGGTTCCTGCCTCAACTGGAGATGAGGCCCTCTTCCAATGCACCAAGCCCCGTGGAGTCCCGAGAGGCCCCTCCCACCCCCAGTTTCCCTGACTTCACAA
>NW_011378043.1:0-837 GCF_000754665.1 Bison bison bison
AGGCCCGACCCTGCTTAGCTTCCGAGATCAGACGAGATCGGGCGCCTTCAGGCTGATACGGCCTGAGACGGTGGCGGTTGGCTCGGGGCGCCCTACGAGCCTTGCGCTTCGCCTCCCTTTCGCTCTGCCCTGCAGGTCGGGCCAACCGGGCCGCACCTCTCGTCGCGGGGCGTGCTGTACTTGAGCCGCACGACCCGCGACCGGTACTCCAGCGTGCTGACGCCGGCCCGCCGCCCCCGAACACCGCCAACACCAGACCCAGCAAGCGCCTGGCCGGGCCCGGGGGCCCGAGGGGCTTCCGAGGACCCCCCATTGACCGGGGAGGGCGTGCGTGCGTGCGTGCGCGGCGGGGCCGTGGGGGCTGGGCTGGAGGGGTGCGGGAGGGCTCGGCGCCCCTCCCACCCGCGGCCACTCCAGACCCGGCCGCGCTCGCTGAGCGGGGCCCTCCCCCCGATCCCATTCGCTGCTCAGGCCCGCGCGGCCCCGGAGGTGTCGGTCTTCGGCGCCCGCCGCCTCCCAACCCCCGCGGCCCAGGGGCCTCTGAACCTCCTGCGGGCCTAGGCGCAGCGAAACTTGAGCGCCCAACTTGCCCGGCACCTGTCCGGTGCCCAAACCCACCAGAAGCCAGGGAGGCGCGGTCGACCGGAGCGCCTCAGCCCCTCCCCTTCGCACTACCGAGGCCCCCCCTTTGCCCCCACGCCAAGCCCTCGACCTTCCTGAGAGAGCAGACGAGCCACAGGCAGGCACACAGTCAGACACACAGACACTCGCACGCACCCACGCCAAGGGAGACAGCTGGCCTGCGCAAGCTCCCCAGCCAGAGCCAGAGCGCCTGGG
>NW_011378044.1:0-592 GCF_000754665.1 Bison bison bison
ACCCTGGTTTACCTAGGTTCACCCTATGGACCTCAATGCAATGGTTCCTCTGAAAAGCCTTCCCTGACACCCAGGTTTTGGTGAAGGAAGAGGCCCCTCTATAATTCTCACAGGATCTGCCTGTGATGTATCATTAGAGTTGTCTCAGTGAAAGCAGGAACTCTGTGTCTTCTTCTCTCCACATTCTATTTCCTGAAACTTATTACTTGCCTCCTAGCTCTTCGTAGGTGCTCAGTATTTACATAGTGTGTGAAAGATTGAAAAGCTCTGGGAAGCCTCAAGGTGTCTCTTTTGATCTCTTTGTATATTTGTCGATTCAATTCTATCCTTTCCTGGGTTGATGTGTACACTATATTTGAGGCACAATCTACGGCATTAAGACACATCCATAAATATAGGTTCTTGCTTTCAAGGAACTCGTACTGCAGATTTCTACAAGGTGGGGGTTTTCAAATGCTCTAGAAGAATGTGAACGTTCAGTATGCTCCATTTTCATTTCAAAGAAAGATCGTTTGACTTCCATAGCAAAGGTGGAGACCTTCCAACATTGAGTCCAATACTTATACCTTGACCATTTCAGGCAAGTCTTGTG
>NW_011378045.1:0-698 GCF_000754665.1 Bison bison bison
CGACGCACGGCGAGTCACTGCCCCTTCAGTTGACTTCATTACAGGGTGGAGTTCGGAGATGTGTCCGGGCGATCGGGTCTTATCAAGAGGGGACCAGGAAATCGGGGTGCTTCTCAACGTGGAAGCACCCACGAGGCCACGTCTGGAATGTCGTCGTGAGACCGGCCTCATCCTGAGGTGCGACCGGAAGGTCGGGAACCCCTTCCAGACAAAGCAGGGGAGTCGACCCTCCTGTGGAGACCAGGAGGGTAGAAGGGGCTCAGAGGAAGTGGTGCCGGAAAACCTCGGTGTTCCTCTCCAGGGAGACCGGGAGAAGGGGAACTTTGTGGGAGCGCATCAAGGGTGCCAAGTACCGTTTCGACCTCCAATTCCTCACGTGGGACTTCTCCTGAGACGCTGTAGCGGGAAAGGGCTTCATCTTGCGATGACGGGGGAACCACGTGGTTTTTCTCGAGTTGCGGCGGGATTCTCGAGTTACGACGGGGAATTCAGGATGCCTCTTGTGTTGGCCCAGGGAAGTCCAATCTTCCATTCGAGTTGTGGAGGAAAGATGGGGATTGCTCTCGAGTGACTGCAGGGCCAATAGACCTCATCTAGGCTTGTGTCCAGAAGCCAATGTTCCTCTCCAGGGGCGACCGGGATCTCGGGGTTGCATTCCAGACGCACCCGGGGAGACAGGCATTCATCTCGAGTGGAAG
>NW_011378045.1:5048-5570 GCF_000754665.1 Bison bison bison
CGTGGGGCGCCAGGGAAGTCGGGTCTCCATGCGAGTGGCGAAGGGGAGCGCGTAATTGCTCTCGAGTCATGGGAGGGGAATCTGGCCTCGAGACGTGTTGAAGAAGGTCTCTCGAGGTCTTTCTCGGGTGGAGGCAGGAAACCCTCGGTCCCTCGACTTGTGCAGTTGACCTCAGGGGGCTTCTCATGGTGGCTCTGAGAAGTTAGGGAAACTGGAGGTGGGAGGGGCCTCTCGGGGCTCCACGGGGTTTGGTGCATTGGAAGAGGGCCTCATCTCCAGCTGAATCAGGAACCTCGGGGTTCCTCTGATTTCAGACTCCGATCGCAGGGTCCCTGCAGACTGGGGACAGGAGAGTCAGGCCTCGTCTTGGGTTGAGGCATGGAACTCCGCTTGCCTCTCGAGGTGTCCCCGGGGAGAGAGGCCACTTGTCGAGCTGTATTTGGAACCTGGGGGTTTTTCCGGACGACGCACGGGCGAGTCACTGCCCCTTCATGTTGACTTCATTCACAGGGTGGAGTTCGG
>NW_011378046.1:0-763 GCF_000754665.1 Bison bison bison
AGAGCTCAGTAGGAAAATTCGGTGGAGAAAAGAGACTGAGTAGTTTGGTTTACGCGGAAGACCAATCAAACTTCAAGACAAGAAGTTTGCACCACTTACGTAGGCCGCAGGCGCCCTCTCGAATAGCGAAAGGTGCCTCACCCTAGACACCTTCTCGATTCGGTCTTAGCAGCCCAGGCATAATTAGTAAGCGTGGTGGGTTCCGCGCTCCAGATGGAGACTCAGCTGGAAGTTAAAGGCAAGAATGACAAGGAACTTTATGAATTGGAGCTGGAAGTTAACTCTTTGACAGAGAGAGCGAGATGGTGGTGGGGGACAGCCCCCAGTGAAATCAGAGGTGAGAGCACAAAGCAATACAGTAGGCAGACTCTAGATTTTTTGGGGGGGGAGATGCTCGAGAATATCCGGGTGGACTCCTGAGGCTCGATACCTCATTTGCGTATGCCGAGCCTCCTTCCTCATGACCTTTGTCCAGAGTGGAATGCTTCCCCGGCTCCCGGCACATGATCAGTGCATGCTCAGTCACGATATCAGTGCCTGCTCAGCCACGTGATCACTGACGGCACAGTCACGTGATCAGCGCCTCTCAGTCACCTGATCACCGTATGATAAACACGTGATCAGTGAACGACCAGCCACGTGATCACTGCATGCGCGGTCAGGTGGTCAGTTCCTGATCAGCCACCTGATCAGTGCGTGCACAGTACCCTGATCAGTGCCTGTCAGTCACTGATCACTGCCTGATAAACACGTGATCAGTGCC
>NW_011378047.1:0-513 GCF_000754665.1 Bison bison bison
CTCAATTACCAGAAAAATAAAATAGACCCAATCAAAAAATAGGTCCAAAGAACTAAATAGACATTTCTCCAAAGAAGACATACAGATGGCTAACAAACACATGAAAAGATGCTCAACATTACTCATTATCAGAGAAATGCAAATCAAAACCACTATGAGGTACCATTTCACACCAGTCAGAATGGCTGCGATCCAAAAGTCTACAAGCAATAAATGCTGGAGAGGGTGTAGAGAAAAGGGAACCCTCTTACACTGTTGGTGGGAATGCAAACTAGTACAGCCACTATGGAGAACAGTGTGGAGAGTCCTTAAAAAACTGAGAATAGAACTGCCTTATGAGCCAGCAATCCCACTGCTGTGCATACACACCAAGGAAACCAGAATTGAAAGAGACACGTGTACCCCAATGTTCATCGCAGCACTGTTTATAATAGCCAGGACATGGAAGCAACCTAGATGTCCATCATCAGATGAATGGATAAGAAAGCAGTGGTACATATACACAATGGAGTA
>NW_011378048.1:0-676 GCF_000754665.1 Bison bison bison
AATTACACTCATCTCACACACTAGTTAAGTAATGCTCAAAATTCTCCAAGCCAGGCTTCAGCAATATGTCAACCATGAACTTCCAGATGTTCCAGCTGGTTTTAGAAAAGGCAGAGGAACCAGAGATCAAATTACCAACATCTGCTGGATCACTGAAAAAGCAAGAAAGTTCCAGAAAAACATCTATTTCTGCTTTATTGACTATGCCAAAGCCTTTGACTGTGTGGAGAACAATAAACTGTGGAAAATTCTTCAAGAGATGGGAATACCAGACCACCTGACCTGCCTCTTGAGAAACCTATATGCAGGTCAGGAAGCCACAGTTAGAACTGGACATGGAACAACAGACTGGTTCCAAATAGGAAAAGGAGTACATCAAGGCTGTATATTGTCACTCTGCTTATTTAATTTCTATTCAGAGTACATCATGAGAAATGCTGGGCTGGAGGAAGCACAAGCTGGAATCAAGATTGCCGGGAGAAATATCAATAACCTCAGATATGTAGACGAAACCACCCCTATGGCAGAAAGTGAAGAAGAACTAAAGAGCTTCTTGATGAAAGTGAAAGAGGAGAGTGAAAAAGTTGACTTAAAGCTCAACATTCAGAAAACGAAGATCATGGCATCTGGTCCCATCACTTCATGGGAAATAGATGGGGAAACAATGGAAACAGTG
>NW_011378049.1:0-606 GCF_000754665.1 Bison bison bison
GAACTTAAAAACCTCACAGTCAAATTTGGAAGATCTCTCTCCCTAGAAACTTTCTAATCCCTCAGTTTTCCTGATGGAGAAAACTCTTCATTATTTCCATTTTATTTTATTTTATATTTATTTTTGAAGTTCCTAATGTCTCTCTGCTTTACTGACTATGCCAAAGCCTTTGACTGTGTAGATCACAATAAATTGTGGAAAATTCTGAAAGAGATGGGAATACCAGACCACCTGACCTGCCTCTTGAGAAACCTGTATGCAGGTCAGGAAGCAACAGTTAGAACTGGACATGGAACAACAGACTGGTTCCAAATAGGAAAAGGAGTACGTCAAGGCTGTGTATGGTCACCCTATTTATTTAACTTATATTCATAGTACATCATGAGAAAAGCTGGGCTGGAGGAAGCAAGCTGGAATTAAGATTGGGAGATATATCAATAACCTCAGATATGCAGATGACACCACCCTTATGGGAGAAAGTAAAGAGGAACTAAAAAGCCTCTTGATGAAACTTAAAGTGGAGAGTGAAAAAATTTGGCTTAAAGGCTCAACATTCAGAAAATGAAGATCATGGCATCTGGACCCATCACTTCATGGGAAATAGAT
>NW_011378050.1:0-1036 GCF_000754665.1 Bison bison bison
AGATTAATTTTTTTGTTAGTTTTCCAGTTGCTATTATTTTCTCCCAATTCTGAAGGCGACAGTTCAGTTTAGTTCAATCACTCAGATGTGTCCGGCTCTTTGCAACGCCATGAATCACAGCACACCAGGCCTCCCTGTCCATCACCAACTCCCGGAGTTCACTCAGACTCAACGTCCATCGAGTCAGTGATGCCATTCAGCCATCTCATCCTCTGTTGTCCCCTTCTTCACCTGCCCCCAATCCCTCCCAGCAGCAGAGTCTTTTCGAATGAGTCAACTTTTCACATGAGGTGGCCAAAGTACTGGAGTTTCATCTTTAGCATCAGTCCTTCCAGAGAGACCCCAGGGTTGATCTCCTTCACAATGCACTGGTTGGATCTCCTTGGAGTCCAAAAGACTCTCAAGAGTCTTCTCCAACACCACAGTTCAAAAGCATCAGTTCTTCAGCGTTCAGCTTTCTTCACAGTCCAACTCTCACATACATACATGACCACTGGAAAAACCATAGCCACGATTAGACGGACCTTTGTTGGCAAAGTAATGTGTCTGCTTTTCAATATACTATCTAGGTTGGTCATAATTTTTCTTCCAAGGAGTAAGTGTCTTTTAATTTCATGGCTGCAGTCACCATCTGCAGCCCCAAAAAATAAAGTCTGACACTGTTTCCACTGTTTATCTATCTATTTTCCATAAAGTGATGGGACCAGATGCCATGATCTTCGTTTTCTGAATGTTGAGCTTTATGTCAACTTTTTCCACTCTCCACTATCACTTTCACCGAGAGGCTTTTTTGTTCCTCTGCACTTTCTGCCATAAGGGTGATGTCATCTCCATATCTGAAGTTATTGATATTTCTCTTGGCAATCTTGATTCTAGCTTGTGCTTCTTTCAGCCCAGCATTTCTCATGATGTACTCTGGCTACAAGTTAATAAGCAGGGTGACAATATACAGCCTTGATGTACTCCTTTTCCTATTTAGAAACAGTCTGTTGTTCCATGTCCAGTTCTAACTGTTGCTTCCTGACCTGCATATAAG
>NW_011378050.1:5112-5566 GCF_000754665.1 Bison bison bison
ATGGATCATACAGTGTATGGAATTTGTAATTCTTCAGGCCAGAATACTGGAATGGATAGCCTTTCCCTTCTCCAGAGGATCTTCTCAACCCAAGGCTCAAACACATTGTGTGCAGGTCTCACACATTGCAGGAGGATTCTTCACGTGCTGGGCCACAAGGGAAGCCCAAGAATACTACAGTGGGTAGCCTATCCCTTCTTCAGGGGATCTTCCTGACCCAGGAATTGAACAGGAGTCTCCTACATTGAAGGTAGCTTCTTTACCAATTGAGCTATCAGGGAAGCCCTTTGTCTTTTTATGCAAATTTATTTCTAGTTATTTTATTCCTTTCATTGCAATGATGAACAGGATTATTCCTTAATTTCTCTTTCTGAATTTTCATTGCTAGTGTATAGGAATATAAGGGTTTCTGTGTATTAATTTTATACCCTGCACATTTACTCTATTCATTGAT
>NW_011378051.1:0-611 GCF_000754665.1 Bison bison bison
CTCGCTATCCTGGCAGGTGCAGGTGCGGAGCCATCCGCCGTCCCGCTGCAAGCTGATCTTTTCCTTTCGGGACAACCCCTACTTCTTGAACTCGGTGATCATTAAGGAGTATTACCTTGACATCACTGGTAAAAGGTGGCTCCCGGGGTGATGAGTGTGGGTGTGCAAGCATGTGGATGATGCACCTGCGGTGTCCACCCCAGTCTCCCCTGTCTGTCTGCAGGGTACAGGGCACGTCGATCCACTCCAGTCCACTGGTTCTGGGACTTTGAACGGGGAGCCCCCAGCCGCAGGCTGGACACCAGGAGCCTTAACTTTCTCAACTGGCTGTCAGGCCACAACGGCCCAGAATCGAACAGGATTGCTGAGGTGGGGTTGCTCTGGGCTTGCACACAGTTGGTGGTTGATGTTGGAGTTCTTGGCTGCTCATGGGAGGGTTGGGAGCCTGGTCAGCCCCTGGCTGACCTTGCTCGTGTTGCCTGCAGATCATCAGCGAAGACGTGTGGGACGATCCCCTGAAGTACTACCTCAGGGAGGAAGGGTCGTCCATGAGAGATAACTGACAGAAACACATGTGGTGATGGGGTCTGGAGGTAGGCCCCGTAGGGACA
>NW_011378052.1:0-767 GCF_000754665.1 Bison bison bison
ACCCTTCTGATCTGGACAGGATGGTCGACTCCCTGCTTTGTCTGGAAGGGGTTCCCGACCTTCCGGTCGCACCTCAGGATGAGGCCGGTCTCACGACGACATTCCAGACGTGGCCTCGTGGGTGGTTCCACATTCCGAAGGACCCCGGTTTCCCGGTCCCCTCTTGATAAGAACCCGATGCCCGGACACCTCTTCCAACTCCACCCTGTGAATGAAGTCAAAAAGAAGTGGCAGTGACTCGCCCGTGCATCGTCGGGAAAAGAACCCCAGGTTCCAAATACCGCTCGACAAGTGGCCTGTCTCCCCGGAAACACGTCGAGAGGCAAGCGGAGTTCCATGCCTCAACCCAAGACGAGGCCTGACTCTCCTGTCCCAAGTCTGCAGGGACCTTGCGATCGGAGTCTGAAGTCAGAGGAACCCTGAGGTTCCTGCCTCAACTGGAGATGAGGCCCTCTTCCAATGCACCAAACCCAGTGGAGTGCCGAGAGGCCCCTCCCACCTCCAGTTTCCCTGACTTCTCAGAGCCACCATGAGAAGCCCCCTGAGGTCACCTGCATAAGTCAAGGGAAGCCAGGGTTTCTGCCTCAACCGAGAAAGACCTCGAGAGACCTTCTTCAACAGGTCTCGAGGCCAGATTCCCCTACCATGATCGAGAGCAATGACGTGCTCCCCCTCACCAATCGCATGGAGACCCGACTTCCTTGGCACCCCACGAGAGGCTCACTGACCTCGCCGTCGTACCTCGCGAGAAACCGCACACTGGGGCC
>NW_011378053.1:0-655 GCF_000754665.1 Bison bison bison
ACATGATCAGTGCATGCTCAGTCACGATATCAGTGCTTGCTCAGCCACGTGATCAGCGCCTCTCAGTCACGTGATCACCGTATGATAAACACGTGATCAGTGAACGACCAGCCACGTGATCACTGCATGCGAGGTCAGGTGGTCAGTTCCTGATCAGCCACCTGATCAGTGCGTGCACAGTCCCCTTATCAGCGCCTGTCAGTCACTGATCACTGCCTGATAAACACGTGATCAGTGCCCGAACAGCCAGGTCATCAGTGGGTGCGCAGTCACGTGATCAGTGCATGATAGCCACGTGATCAGTGCGTGCACAGTCCCATCGATCAGCGCCTGTCAGTCACTGATCATTGCCTGTAAACACGTGATCAGTGCATGATGAGCCATGTGATCAGTGCCTGATCAGCCACGTCATCAGTGCCTGCGCAGTCACATCATCAGTGCATGATAGCCACGTGATCAGTGCATGCTCAGTCACGTGATCTGTACTTGATCAGCCACGTGATCAGTGCCTGCAGAGTCACGTGATCAGGGCCTGCTGAGCTGCGTGATTCCTGCCGGCTCATCTGCATGACAATTGCCATCTGAGCTGCGTGATTCCTGTCGGCTCATCTGCTTGACAATTGCCAGCTGAGCTGCGTGATTCCTGCCTGGTCAC
>NW_011378054.1:0-1079 GCF_000754665.1 Bison bison bison
TCACACACCCACACACACACACCCCCAAGATCAGAACCAAACAAAACAAAAAAAAAATTGCTTTCTTACGTTTCACATGTCAGGATGGTGCCAGACACTATTATTGGATAGTCAAAAATCTCTTTTGTTTCTGTGTAAAAGGGAGGTCCTTTCAAGGCGTGAATGTTTTAGAACTTTAATTTATTTGGAAATGACCCAGCTCTTCAGTACACTGTCGTCACTTAGTTTAGCACAGGATAGAAACTCGGGTAACCCAAACACCTGGAGAAACGATTGTATGTTCAGTTCAGTTCAGTGGCTCAGTCGTGTCTGACTCTTTGGGACCCCGTGGCCTGCAGGACGCTGGGCTTCCGTGTCCATCACCAACTCCAGGGGCTTGCTCAGACTCATGTCCATCGAATCAGTGATGCCATCCAACCATCTTAGCCTCTGTCGTCCCCTTCCTCTCTGCCTTCAATCAAGACTCTCATAGGCAGATGTTTTCGAGTGTAATTCGTGTTCATAGTTTATCTAAAAGCTCATATCACATTTAATTTTTCGTTTTGTTCCTGTTCTTTCGAGGTACTTTCTTGTTGACAAGCTTGTGACAGATATAACGATATAGCAATTTTTACCTTAGAACAAACGGAGGCACTATGAACATTTTGTGCTTCATGTTGATGACTCTTAGACATGTCTACAGTAGAGGAGCAAAACAAAACTACTAGATATTTCATATTGACTAGCTCCCAGTTCACGGGACTCTGACATTCCCTGAGGTCAAAGTTTTCTTGTATTGGAAGCAGTTGGGTTTGCAAGGGCTGCCTTGTCTTGAGACCATTGAAATAAGAACTCAGAACTTGAGCACTATTATCAAAAATCACAAGGCTCACACTGACACAGACATCAATCCAGACAGACAAGACAAGACATCTTCCAGTTTTCCGCCTGAGATGGAAAAGATTTCTTTGAGCCGTTTTTTCTGGGGAGTGGGGGGTGGGGCTGGCGGCCAGGCAGGCTTTGGGAAGGAGCTCATGGTTTGGAATTGCATATGAAAAGAACCAGCTTTCCGGGTTCCAAGGAATCAAGTTTCCTTGCAA
>NW_011378055.1:0-533 GCF_000754665.1 Bison bison bison
AAGTGAAAGAAGTAAGACACAGAAGATTAGGGGGTAGGGATTGGTGGATGTAAGGTTTCTTTTGGAGGATGATTAAAATGATCATGATGAAAATTGATTGTGATGGGTGCTGTGCTAAGTCACTCAGTCATGTCCGACTCTTACTGACCCCATGGACTGCAGCCTACCAGGCTCCTCCGTCCATGGGATTTTCCAGGCAAGCGTACTGGAGTGGGGTGCCATTGAATTGTATTAATATACTTTAAATGGGAGAGTTGTCTGGTATGTGAATTATATCTCAATAAAGCTGTTCCAGTAAAATTCTATTGCTGACTTGGATGTAGTGTCCAAGAATCCTTTTGGAGTGTTAAGTACAGATTGAAAGAACACACCTTTTAACATGCACCTCTTCAGTAAACCAAGTACTGTGTAATTGGACCTCAAAGTAGGCTCAGTCTATAGTGCTATTGACATACACATCTGAAAATGTCTGAAAAGTCCCCCTACAAGTCTCAGTTCAGTTGTCATATGGATTTTTGCTTTATTCTGCAACC
>NW_011378056.1:0-545 GCF_000754665.1 Bison bison bison
AGTCGACCCTCCTGTCCAGATCAGGAGGGTAGAAGGGGCTCAGAGGAAGTGGTGCCGGAAAACCTCGGTGTTCCTCTCGAGGGAGACCGGGATGTCGGGGCACTTTGTGGGTCGCATCAAGGGTGCCAAGTACCATTTCGACCTCCAATACCTAACGTGGACTTCTCCTGAGACACTGTAGCGGGAAAGGGCTTCATCTTGCGATTACGGGGAAACCACGTGGATTTTCTCGAGTTGCGGCGGGATTCTCGAGTTACAACGGGGAATGCAGGATGCCTCTTGTGTTGGCCCAGGGAAGTCCAATCTTCCATTCGAGTTGCGAAGGAAAGCTGGGGATTGCTCTCGAGTGACTGCAGGGCCAATAGACCTCATATAGGCTTCTGTCCAGAAGCCAAATGTTCCTCTCCAGGGAGGACAGGGATCTCGGGGTTGCATTCCAGACGCACCGGGAGAGACAGGCATCCATCTCGAGTGGAAGCAAAGAACCCCGCTCTGCTCTCGAGTCGCGACGGGTATCTCTTGGAGCTCACTGGGTGGACTAAAGG
>NW_011378057.1:0-534 GCF_000754665.1 Bison bison bison
CCCCTCATCCAAGGTAAGGAGCAGAGGCTGTACTTTTCTGGAGTAGCCATGAAGAGACACCCCACGCCCAAGGTAAGAGAACCCCAAGTAAGACAGTAGGTGTTGCAAGAGGGCATCAGAGGGCAGACACACTGAAACCATACTCACAGGAAACTAGTCAATCTAATCACACTAGGACCACAACCTTGTCTAACTCAATGAAACTAAGCCATGCCTGTGGGGCAACCCAAGACGGGCGGGTCATGGTGGAGAGATCTGACAGAATGTGGTCGACTAGAGAAGGGAATGGCAAACCACTTTAGTATTCTTGCCTTGAGAACCCCATGAACAGTATGAAAAGGCAAAATGATAGGATACTGAAAGAGGAACTCCCCAGGTCAGTAGGTGCCCAATATGCTACAGGAGATCAGTGGAGAAATAACTCCAGAAAGAATGAAGGGATGGAGCCAAAGTAAAAAGAATACCCAGCTGTGGATGTGACTGGTGATAGAAGCAAGGTCTGATGCTGTAAAGAGCAATATTGCATAGGAACCT
>NW_011378058.1:0-543 GCF_000754665.1 Bison bison bison
AATAAAACTTGTCATAGGTTGAACTGTGTCTTCCAAAAAGATAGGCTGACGTCTTAAACCCAGGGATCTGTGAATGTGACCTTTTTTGGAAATAGATTCTTACAGTTGCAGCCAAACTAAAATAAGGTCACCAGGGTGGGCTCATAATCTAATATGACTGGAGTCCATATAAGAAGAGGAAGATGCCGTGTGAAGGCACAGAGACAGAGAGACACGCAGGAAAGAGGGCTGTGTGACAAGAGAGGGAGAGACTGGAGTGAAGCCGCCGCAGACCTGGGGGCACCAAGGATTGTGGGCCCCACCAGGAGACAGTGAGAGCGCCCCCGCCAGGAGACAGTGAGAGCGCCCCCGCCAGGAGACAGTGAGAGCGCCCCCGCCAGGAGACAGTGAGAGGCAAGGAGCGACTCTGCCTCTTCGAACCCCTTAGCAGGCTCCTTCTGACACCTTGATTTCAGAACTTTTGGCCTCTAGAACTGTAAGAGAATAATTTTCTATTGTTTTAAGTAAAGAAGAAAAAAAAAAAAAAAGAAGCCACTAGTAGAT
>NW_011378059.1:0-623 GCF_000754665.1 Bison bison bison
AATGGTATGGACCTAACAGAAGCACAAGATATTAAGAAGAGATGGCAAGAATACAGAGAAGAACTGTACAAAAAGATCTTCACGACTCAGATAACCACGGTGGTGTGATCACTGACCTAGAGCCAGACATCCTGGAATGTGAAGTCAAGTGGGCCTTAGAAAGCATCACTACGCATACAGCTAGTGGATGTGATGGAATTCCAGTTGAGCTATCCCAAATCCTGAAAGATGATGCTGTGAAAGTGCTGCACTCAATATGCCAGCACATTTGGAAAACTCAGCAGTGGCCAGGGACTGGAAAGGTCAGTTTTCATTCCAATCCCAAAGAAAGGTAATGCCAAAGAATGCTCAAACTACCGCACAAATGCATTCATCTCACACACTAGAAAGGTAATGCTCAAAATTCGCCAAGGCAGGCTTCAGCAATATGTGAACCATGAACTTCTTGATGTTCAAGCTGGTGTTCAAGAAGGCAGAGAAACCAGAGATCAAGTTGACAACATCTACAGGACCATTGAACAAGCAAGCAAGTACCAGAAAAGCATCTATTTTTGCTTTATTGACTATGCCAAAGCCTTTGACTCTGTGGATCACAATAAACTGTGGAAAATTCTGAAACACAT
>NW_011378060.1:0-546 GCF_000754665.1 Bison bison bison
TATTAGGCCTGTTACCCCATTCATTCACACCAACAACACAACTATCAATAAACCTAGGCATAGCCATTCCCCTGTGAGCAGGAGCCGTAATTAAAGGATTCCGCAACAAAACTAAAGCATCACTTGCCCATTTCTTACCACAAGGAACACCAACTCCACTAATCCCAATACTAGTAATTATCGAAACTATTAGCCTTTTTATTCAACCCATAGCCCTCGCCGTGCGGTTAACAGCCAACATCACTGCAGGACATCTATTAATTCACTTAATCGGAGGGGCTACACTTGCACTAATAAGCATTAGCACTACAACAGCTCTAATTACATTCATCGTTCTAACCCTACTAACAGTCCTAGAATTTGCAGTAGCTATAATCCAAGCCTACGTATTCACTCTTCTAGTCAGCCTATATCTGCATGACAACACATAATGACACACCAAACTCATGCTTATCACATAGTAAATCCAAGCCCTTGACCCCCTTACACGGAGCTCTATCCGCCCTCTAATACATCCGGCTTAGCCATGTGGTTTCATTTTAACTC
>NW_011378061.1:0-661 GCF_000754665.1 Bison bison bison
AGTCACTGCCCCTTCGTGTTGACTTCATTCACAGGGTGGAGTTCGGAGAGGTGCCCGGGCATCGGTTTCTTATCAAGAGGGGACCGGGAAATCGGGGTGCTTCGCAATGTGGAAGCACCCACGAGGCCACGTGTGGAATGTCGTCGTGAGACCGGCCTCATCCTGAGGTGCGACCGGAAGTTCGGGAACCCCTTCCAGACAAAGCAGGAGAGTCGACCCTCCTGTCGAGATCAGGAGGGTAGAAGGGGCTCAGAGGAAGTGGTGCCGGAAAACCTCGGTGTTCCTCTCCAGGGAGACCTGTATGCCGGGGAACTCTGTGGGGCGCATCAAGGGTGCCAAGTACTGTTTCGACCTCCAATTCCTAACGTGGGAGTTCTCCTGGGACGCTGTAGCGGGAAAGGGCTTCATCTTGCGATGACGGGGCAACCACGTGGTTTTCCTCGAGTTGCGGTGGGATCTCGAGTTACGACGGGGAATTCAGTTTGCCTCCTGTGTTGGCCCAGGGAAGTCCAATCTTCCATCCGAGTTTCGAAGGAAAGCTGGGGATTGCTCTCGAGTGACTGCAGGGCCAATAGACCTCATCTAGGCTTGTGTCCAGAAGCCAATGTTCCTCTCCAGGGGCGACCGGGATCTCGGGGTTGCATTCCAGACGCACCCGGGG
>NW_011378062.1:0-593 GCF_000754665.1 Bison bison bison
TCATGACTGAACACTGGCTGATCATAGACTGATCACATGACGGCACATGCACTGATCACTGGCTGATCACCATGATCACTGGCTGATCACACAGTGATCACTGGATGATCATGCACTGATTACGTGGCTTATCATGCACTGATCACGTGCCTGATCATGCAATGATCACGTGGCTTATCATGCACTGATCACGTGGCTGATCATACACTGATCACGTGGCTTATCATGCAATGATCACATGATTGATCATGCAGTGGTCACGTGGCTATCATGCACTGATCACATGGCTCTCATGCAGTGATCCCATGGCTCATCATGCACTGATCACGTGACTAATCATGCAGGGGTCAAGTGGCTATCATTCACTGATCACGTGGCTGATCATACACTGATCAAGTGACTAATTATTCACTGATTACATGCCTGATCATGAACTGATCACGTGCCTGATCATGCACTTATCACGTGACTGATCATGCACTCATCACGTACCTGATCATGTACTGATCACGTGGCTGATCATGCACTGATCACGAAGCTGATCATACACTGGTCACGTGACTGTGCATGCACTGGTCACGTGGCTGATCATC
>NW_011378063.1:0-547 GCF_000754665.1 Bison bison bison
AAAAAAAACAAAAAAAACCCGCACATTTCTTCGTAGAATGCCACAGTAGGAAGGAAAACAGGCCTTCAATATTAAGACCTAAAATTTGCAAAAACACTTGGAGTCTTGGTTTTTTGTTTTGTTTTGTTTTGTTTGAATCAAACCACCACATCATTTAAAATTTTTACACGTTCTAATTATTCGGTTCCAAAACACCAAACTTGTACTGCACACGGTCCCCATGGAAAGGCCCCTCAGCAGGACAGCCACAGATGCTGCCATGAAAGGGCAGCAGGGTGCCCTCCTCCCTTGTTTTCTGCCGGGGCGGCCACCGGGTTTTGAAACCCATGCACCCTACTAAGTTTCTAGGGTGCAATTCGTGGACCCTTCCCTTTCCCATCCCAGCAGGTGGTCAAGGGCCCGCTGGCCTCCAAAGTGCCAGAAGCAGGGCTGTGCCAGCCGGCCAGAGTTCAGGGTTCTGGCCCTTGGACTTGCAGCGGACACTAGGCTGCTTGGGAAAACCGCGCGGCTCTGACCTTTCAGCAAAGGGGTGGAGCGGTAAAGGCCT
>NW_011378064.1:0-572 GCF_000754665.1 Bison bison bison
AAGCGTATGAGCCGGCAGTTGTCGCCAGGCCTAGCTGGCGATTATCAAGCAGATGAGCGGGCAGGTGTCATGTGGCTCAGCTGGCGATTATCAGGCAGATGAGTGGGTAGCTGTCGTGCGGCTCAGCTGGCGATTATCAAGCAGATGAGCGGGCAGGTGCTGCGCGGCTCAGCTGGCGATTATCAAGCAGATGAGCAAGCAGGTGTCGCGTGGTTCGGCTGGCGATTATGAAGCAGATGAGCTGGCACGTGTCGCACTGCTCATCTGGCGATTATCAAGCAGATGAGTGGGCAGGTGTCGCACGGCTCAGCTGGCGATTATCCAACAGATGAGCTGGCAGGTGTCGCGGCGATCGGCTGGCGATTATCAACCAGAAGAGCGGGCACATGTCGCACTGCTCATCTGGCGATTATCAAGCAGATGAGTGGGCAGGTGTCGCGGGGCTCAGCTGGCGATTATCAAGCAGATGAGCGGGCAGGTGTCGCGGGGCTCAGCTGGCGATTATCAAGCAGATGAGCAGGCAGGTGTCGTGTGGTTCCGCTGGCGATTATCAAGCAGCTGAAGGGGCAGGT
>NW_011378065.1:0-743 GCF_000754665.1 Bison bison bison
TAAGTGTAAGATTAGGAAATCTGGAGAAGGGCATGGCAACCCACTCCAATATTCTTGCCTGGAGAATCCCATGGACAGAGCAGCCTGGTGAGCTACATACGCCATGGGGTCACAAAGAGTCGGACATGACTGAGCCACTAACACACACAAAATAAGAAATCTCCCTTCGTTGCATGTGAAACCAGGAAACACTGTCTTGTGAATTTCTCTATCCCCTGTCTGTGTGCTGGCGGACTGTGTAGAATGTATTTCTCCCTGGGGGTCATCGTCCAAAGTTTCAAAGCCACTCCTTGGGTTGGAAAGACTGGAGGCCTAGGCGCTAGAGCGGCCATTCACTTCCACCCCTCCCCCACAAACATGACGCCTGCCCCTCTCTCCTGTTGCCACTCACACCTCCCTTTCCTTGTACCTACACACCCACACAAACCCTCCTTCCCGCTTTCTGACCAGCCCCGCGATTAATCGTTTGGATGCTCAGCCACTTACGGTACCGCGGGTAACTTCACCGCCTCCTCCCACCCTGCCCACCCCAACATCTTCCCTGATCACCTATTGCTTCCTCTCCCATCCAGTCCTTCGCTACTGGCTTAACTATCAATATTTCAAGAAACTCCGATTCTATCTCTTCTGACACTACCATCTCTGGTCAGGGTTACAGCCACAGCCTTTGAACTAGCCCCCATCGCTCACCCCATCAGGTCTCCTGCTGGCTTCCAACTTCTCACGTTCAGTGTGGTTTTTTA
>NW_011378066.1:0-705 GCF_000754665.1 Bison bison bison
ATACATTTCCCTTCAGCAACCAAGAACTGACTTTTATATTGGCATTCGACAGATTGGTGAACATACCTATCAGTGATAGTAGCGCCCCTCCCCTCCCCCGCCACGCACGCACGCACGCACGTACACACAACGCACACACACACACACACACACACACAAGATCAGAACCAAACAAACAAAAAAAAATTGCTTTCTTACGTTTCACATGTCAGGATGGTGCCAGACACTATTATTGGATAGTCAAAAATCTCTTTTGTTTCTGTGTAAAAGGGAGGTCCTTTCAAGGCGTGAATGTTTCAGAACTTTAATTTATTTGGAAATGACCCAGCTCTTCAGTACACTGTCGTCACTTAGTTTAGCACAGGATAGAAACTCGGGTAACCCAAACACCTGGAGAAACGATTGTATGTTCAGTTCAGTTCGGTGGCTCAGTCGTGTCTGACTCTTTGGGACCCCGTGGCCTGCAGGACGCTGGGCTTCCGTGTCCATCACCAACTCCAGGGGCTTGCTCAAACTCATGTCCATCGAATCAGTGATGCCATCCAACCATCTTAGCCTCTGTCGTCCCCTTCTCCTCTGCCTTCAATCAAGACTCTCATAGGCAGATATTTCAGAGTGTAATTAGTGTTCATAGTTTATCTAAAAGCTCATATCACATTTAATTTTTCGTTTTGTTCCTGTTCTTTCGAGGTACTTTCTTGTTGA
>NW_011378067.1:0-636 GCF_000754665.1 Bison bison bison
AGCCACGTGATCAATGTATGATCCGCCACGTGATCAGTGCATGCACAGCCACGTGATCAGTGTACGATCAGACACGTGATCAGTGCATGATCAGCCACGTGTTCAGTGTATGTCCAGCGACGTGATGAGTGCATGATCCCCAACGTGATTACTGCATGATCAGCCACTTGATCAGTGCATGATCAGCCACGTGATGTGTGCATGATCCCCAACGTGATTAGTGCATGATCAGCCCCGTGATCAGTGTAGATTAGCTTCGTGATCACTGCATGATCACCCACGTGATCAGTGCATGATCAGCCACGTGATCAGTGCATGTTCAGTCATGTGATCAGTGTATGATCAGCCACGTAATCAGTGCATAATCAGCCATGTGATAAGTGTATGATCAGCCACGTGATCAGTGTATGATCAGCCACGTGATCAGTGCAGGATCCGTCATGTGATCAGTGCATAATCCGCCACGTGATCAGTGTATAATCAGCCAAGTGATCAGTTAATGATCAGCCACCTGATCAGTGCATGCACAGTCACGTGTTCAGCTCCGTGATTATTGCCTGCTTCTTGATTATTGCATGCTGAGCTGCGTGATTCCTGCTTGCTCAGCTCCATATTTATTGCCTGCTGAACTGCGTG
>NW_011378068.1:0-574 GCF_000754665.1 Bison bison bison
AGACGAAGGCCCTCATCTCTCGATGACGGGGGAATCTCGGGGTTGTTCTCGAGCGGCAGCCCCAGTGTGCGGTTTCACACGAGGTACGACGGCGAGGTCAGTGAGCCTCTCGTGGGGCGCCAGGGAAGTCGGGTCTCCCTGCGAGTGGCGAGGGGGAGCGCTTAACTGCTCCCGAGCCATGGTAGGGGAATCTGGCCTCGAGACGCGTTGAAGAAGGTCTCTCGAGGTCTTTCTCGGGTTGAGGCAGGAAACCCTGGGTTCCCTCGACTTGTGCAGGTGACCTCAGGGGGCTTCTCATGGTGGCTCTGAGAAGCCAGGGAAACTGGAGGTGGGAGGGTCCTCTCGGGACACCACTAGGTTTGGTGCATTGGAAGAGGGCCTCATCTCCAGTGAGGCAGGAACCGCAGGGTACCTCTGATTTCAGACTCCGATCGCAGGGTCCCTGCAGACTGGGGACAGGAGAGTCAGGCCTCATCTTGGGTTGAGGCATGGAACTCCGCTTGCCTCTCGAGATCGTCCCGGGGAGAGAGGCCGCTTGTCGAGCTGTATTTGGAACCTGGGGTTTTTTCCGAAC
>NW_011378069.1:0-713 GCF_000754665.1 Bison bison bison
AATTGCATCATCTACAACAGTGGTTTCTCAAACTTGGATCTGAGACCTTTAAATTTAAAAATCATAACTGAGAACCCAATATAAACTTACTATTTTTTTTCTTTTGATGAAAGAGAATACTAATGAAAATCACTGTCATATGCTACTGTTCTTATTTCAGCAAAGGTCTCATTTCAAAAAATATTTAAAAAACAAAACTGCAGGGAGTCCTCTGGTGGTCCAAAGATTAGGACTCAGGGCTTTCACAGCAGTATTCTGGATTCAATCCCTGACTGGGGATCTAAGATCCCACAAGCTGCAGGAATATCAAAAATTAAATTAAAAAAATTGAATGGAAAATGAATACTCTAGCTCTGTGAAATATATTTCATAAAATACAAACATATCTTCGTTTTACTACAGAAAACTGAAAAAGTCAGCCTGCAGCATAAACCCTGAAAACCTAGCACAGATCTTTAAATACACTTGGACTTTAAATGAGGACAGAGTGATGAGCTGTAGTATTTATCCAAAATTATAAGAGAATATGTATTGCATATTGTATTAAAATAAGAAAAGAAACAACCAGTCTCCTCATAGAACACATATACCGTACGTCAGCTAGAATCCTATCATCTTAAACACAAGTGGATCATAACAAATTTTGATGCCAGAAGGATGAGAATCATAACTGGCCAGGACAGGTCAAATGCATTTTATCACATCAGTGAAAT
>NW_011378070.1:0-866 GCF_000754665.1 Bison bison bison
CAGGAACCTCAGGGTTCCTCTGATTTCAGACTCCGATCGCAGGGTCCCTGCAGACTGGGGACAGGAGAGTCAGGCCTCGTCTTGGGTTGAGGCATGGAACTCCGCTTGCCTCTCGAGGTGTCCCCGGAGAGAGACGCCACTTGTCGAGCGGTATTTGGAACCTGGGGGTCTTCTCCGGACGATGCACAGGCGAGTCACTGCCCCTTCGTGTTGACTTCATTCACAGGGTGGAGTTCGGAGAGGTGTCCGGGCATCGGGTTCTTACCAAGAGGGGACCGGGAAATCGGGGTGCTTCGCAATGTGGAAGCACCCACGAGGCCACGTCTGGAATGTCGTCGTGAGACCGGCCTCATCCTGAGGTGCGACCGGAAGGTCGGGAACCCCTTCCAGACAAAGCAGGGGAGTCGACCCTCCTGTGGAGATCAAGAGGGTAGAAGGGTCTCAGAGGAAGTGGTGCCGGAAAACCTCGGTGTTCCTCTCCAGGGAGATCGGGATGCCGGGGAACTTTGTGGGGGCGCATCAAGGGTGCCAAGTACCCTTTCGACCTCCAATTCCTAACGTGGGACTTCTCCTGAGACGCTGTAGCGGGAAAGGGCTTCATCTTGCGATGACGGGGGTACCACGTGGTTTTTCTCGAGTTGCGGCGGGATTCTCGAGTTACGACGGGGAATTCGGGATGCCTCTTGTGTTGGCCCAGGGAAGTCCAATCTTCCATTCGAGTTGCGAAGGAAAGCTGGGGATTGCTCTCGAGTGACTGCAGGGCCAATAGACCTCATCTGGGCTTGTGTCCAGAAGCCAATGTTCCTCTCCAGGGGCGACCGGGATCTCGGGGTTGCATTCCAGACGCACCCGGGGAGACAGGCATT
>NW_011378071.1:0-567 GCF_000754665.1 Bison bison bison
CAGAGGTACCCTGCGGTTCCTGCCTCAGCTGGAGATGAGGCCCTCTTCCAATGCACCAAACCCTGTGGAGTCCCGAGAGACCCCTCCCACCTCCAGTTTCCCTGGCTTCTCAGAGCCACCATGAGAAGCCCCCTGAGGTCACATGCACAAGTCGAGGGAACCCAGGGTTTCCTGCCTCAACCCGAGAATGACCTCGAGAGACCTTCTTCAACACGTCTCGAGGCCAGATTCCCCTACCATGGCTCGGGGGCAGTGACGCACTCCCCCTCGCCACTCGCATGGAGACCCGACTTCCCTGGCGCCCCACGAGAGGCTCACTGACCTCGCCGTCGTTCCTCGTGAGAAACCGCACACTGGGGCCGCAGCTCGAGAACAACCCCGAGATTCCCCCGTCATCGAGAGATGAGGGCCTTCGTCTCCTGCATGGCCTAGAGACCAATCTCGCGACCTCTCTCCAAACGCCTCAGGAGGCTTGACTCCCTTGGGTCCACCCAGTGAGCTCCAAGAGATACCCGTCGCGATTCGAGAGCAGAGCGGGGTTCTTTGCTTCCACTCGAGATGAATGCC
>NW_011378072.1:0-658 GCF_000754665.1 Bison bison bison
AAAGGATCATACACATTGATAATTACCTTAACTGTAAATGGACTAAATGCATGAACCGAAAGATATAGACTGGCTGATGCATTTCCACTTAACATTAAACTCTCAAATTGTATGTAATAATTTTCTATTGTTAGGTTAATCTTGTTTCCAAAATGGCTTGCAAATGTAACTACCTTTTAATTTTTCTCTGACTATTGATTTTGAAAACTGATAAACATCTTTTACTATTGTGATTATGTAACCATTATTAAATTAATACCATTGTATTATGATTGGTCAACAGAAAACAATGGAAGTGTGCATCATTAAAACTACCATTTAATAGGAGAACCTGTAATCACTCTCTAAAATCCAGATGCATTTCATAAAAAGCTTGGAATTTTTGGAAAATACAAATGCCCAGGTATTGCTTTTATGCCTCAAAAGTTCAAGATATGTTTCCTATAAGCATCTGTGTTTAAAAAGAAATGGACTATATGATGATATTTTTACTTTTATCTAGCTTGTTTCACTTTTTCTATTTTGTATTCAGTAACCCCATTTCATTTAGTTTATGTATACAATTTTGCATTCCAGTGTTCTATAATAAAAAGGACCTTCTAGAACTAACACCCAAAAAAGATGTCCTTTTCATTATAGGGGACTGGAACACAAAAGT
>NW_011378073.1:0-686 GCF_000754665.1 Bison bison bison
GGTTGAGGCATGGAACTCCGCTTGCCTCTCGAGGTGTCCCCGGGGAGAGAGGCCACTTGTCGAGCGGTATTTGGAACCTGGGGGTCTTTTCCGGACGATGCACGGGCGAGTCACTGCCCCTTCGTGTTGACTTCATTCACAGGGTGGAGTTCGGAGAGGTGTCCGGGCATCGAGTTCTTACCAAGAGGGGACCGGGAAATCGGGGTGCTTCGCAATGTGGAAGCACCCACGAGACCACGTCTGGAATGTCGTCATGAGACCGGCCTCATCCTGAGGTGCGACCGGAAGGTCGGGAACCCCTTCCAGACAAAGCAGGGGAGTCGACCCTCCTGTGGAGTTCAGGAGGGTAGAAGGGGCTCAGAGGAAGTGGTGCCGGAAAACCTCGGTGTTCCTCTCCAGGGAGACCGGGATGCCGAGGAACTTTGTGGGGGCGCATCAAGGGTGCCAAGTACGGTTTCGACCTCCACTTCCTAACGTGGGACTTCTCCTGAGACGCTGTAGCGGGAAAGGGCTTCATCTTGCGATGACGGGGGAACCACGTGGTTTTTCTCGAGTTGCGGCGGGATTCTCGAGTTACGACGGGGAATTCGGGATGCCTCCTGTGTTGGCCCAGGGAAGTCCAATCTTCCATTCGAGTTGCGAAGGAAAGCTGGGGATTGCTCTCGAGCGACTGCAGGGCCAATAGA
>NW_011378074.1:0-648 GCF_000754665.1 Bison bison bison
ACTGGGAAAGGAATAAGGACAAGAGGGGATGGGAGTCACAGCAGCCGCGGAGAAGGAGGAAGAGGAGGAGGTGGACGAGGAGGAGAAGGAGGAGGCGGCGGCTTCTGTGGCAGCTGCGGAGGATGCTCTGGCGAGGGGCAGGGCTGGGCGTGCCGGGCTTGGGCTCACGTGTGCCCCATGGCCTGGGGATGCGCGCGCGCCTGGGTGTGTAAGAGCATCTGGGTGTATTTTGACTGCGATTATTCCAATTCCGACCTAGTCTGGAATTTATGGTTCCTGCAGCCAGGCGGAACTGAAGCCCTTTCAGTCTCCCAAACCTGATTATGCTGGTCTGGGGATCGGGGTTGGAGGTGCAATGAGCGAGATGGGGGAGAAGGGGCTCAGCACTAGGGTGCCAGGCCTGCCGTTAATGAACACGTCCTTACCTTCAGTCTTCTTTCTGGGCACTGATAAATTGCATCCTTTAACACGTATCTTTGGAAAACCTATAGCTAAGGAGACTAAGACACCAAGAGACCAAGGACAGTCACCATCACATGGTATTGAGTGAGCTGCTCGATATGTCGGCGCTGTCTGGACTACCCAGAAGGCAATTTCTGTTCTAACTTGGGGTTAACTTTCAGGAGTTGAGGCACCATAACTTCATAC
>NW_011378075.1:0-664 GCF_000754665.1 Bison bison bison
GACCTCAGGGGGCTTCTCATGGTGGCTCTGAGAAGTCAGGGAAACTGGATGTGGGAGGGGCCTCTCGGGACTCCACGGGGTTTGGTGCATAGGAGGGGGGCCTCTTCTCCAGCTGAGGCAGGAACCTCAAGGTTCCTCTGATTTCAGACACCGATCGCAGGGTCCCTGCAGACTGGGGACAGGAGAGTCAGGCCTCGTCTTGGGTTGAGGCATGGAACTCCGCTTGCCTCTCGAGGTGTCCCCGGGGAGAGAGGCCACTTGTCGAGCTGTATTTGGAACCTGGGGGTTTTTCCGGACGATGCACGGGCGAGTCACTGCCCCTTCGTGTTGACTTCATTCACAGGGTGGAGTTCGGAGAGGTGTCCAGGCATCGGGTTCTTATCAAGAGGGGACCGGGAAATCGGGGTGCTTCGCAACGTGGAAGCACCCACGAGGCCACGTCTGGAATGTCGTCGTGAGACCGGCCTCATCCTGAGGTGCGACCGGAAGGTCGGGAACCCCTTCCAGACAAAGCAGGGGAGTCGACCCTCCTGTGGAGATCAGGAGGGTAGAAGGGGCTCAGAGGAAGTGGTGCCGGAAAACCTCGGTGTTCCTCTCCAGGGAGACCGGGAGGCCGGGGAACTTTGTGGAGGCGCATCAAGGGTGCCAAGTACCGATTCGACAT
>NW_011378076.1:0-519 GCF_000754665.1 Bison bison bison
TTCTTCAGGGTAGCCCGTTTCTTCAGCTAGTCCCTTGCCTAGTAGCCTGAAGCAAAGCCCAAAGGCTTTTACATTAGGTACTGTGCCCAAGAGACACGGGTTCACTTGTAGATACATATTATAGATCTTTGATATTGTCTTTTAGGAAATATACTAAAGGTGACAATAGGCCAGAAACCACCAAGATTTTCTTCATTTCTAATTCACATGCCTTCTTTTGAGCCCTCAATAGTTGGACGAGGAAAGCGGCTCCTTTGTTAACAAAAAGCCAAGGACGTGGGGATGGAGTGATGAGAGACATCTATACCAGTTAAAAAAAAAAAAAAAGACAAAAACAAAGCAAAGGAACTAAAAAAACTTAGGGCACCCCAATCAGATCACTTTCTTTCCAAGATCATAGCCTACATGGTAAACTTATTTTTATAAAATGTTAAGATTAGCAGAAAAATCAAGCTGTCCCTTTGAGTGCATTTTCCTCTTTTGTCTAAAGCCTATGAATTAAAACCACTATTTTGGGCA
>NW_011378077.1:0-666 GCF_000754665.1 Bison bison bison
AAAAAAAGCAAGGGCTCACCTGGGCCTTCCTGCGTGCGCGGGAATGTAGAACCGGGACTGCAGGTCCCGAGAACCCGCATGAGTAGGGACGACGCTCACCTTAGCCTCCTGAACTGCCTCGTCCAGCGGCAACACGGCGTGAGCGCGGTGCTCGCGGGCGCGGTCGCACACCACGCAAATAGCCCGTCCGTCGTCCTGGCAGTAAAGCTTGAGCGGTTCGCCGTGCTGCGCGCACCCGGCCGCCACGGCCTCCGGAGGCCCGCGTTCTCCTGGCGCTCCGGCCGGCAGGCTGAAACGCCGCAGCAATGTGGCCACCGCGGCCAGCTGCCGGTTGGGCCGCAGCTGGCTGGGGCGCGCGGGCTCGCGACACTGCGGGCAGGGCAGCGAGAAGGACAGCGTGTGGGACACGGCGGTGGCCCTCGTCCCCGGGCGCTCCCAGCAGCGCGCGATGCAGGCGCGGCAGAAGCTGTGGCCGCACTCGACGGACACTGGCTCGCGGAAGAGCTCCAGGCAGATGGAGCAGGTCGCCTCTCCTTGCAGCTCTGCTGCCAGCGCCAGCGCCTCGGCCCCGGCGCCTGGGCCAGTCCGCGGCCCCACTGCCGCCATGCGCGCCCCCAGCTCACCGAAGTCGGGCGACGCTGGGGAAGTTGCTGGACCCGACAGTGC
>NW_011378078.1:0-780 GCF_000754665.1 Bison bison bison
TCACATTACTGATAATGCACTGAACTCTTGCCTGATCATGCACTGATCACTGGCTGATCATGAACTAATCACGAAGCTGATCATACACTAATCAAGTGACTGTGCATGCACTGATCCAAGGCTGATCATTCACTGATCACGTGGCTTATCATGCACTGATCACGTGCCTGATTATACACTGATCACGAGACTGCACATGCACTGATCACGTGGCTGATCATGCACTGATCATGAAGCTGGTCATACACTGATCACGTGACTGTGCATGTACTGATCACGTGGCTGATGCTGTACTGATCACTTGGGTGATCATGCACTGATCACGCGGCTGATCATACAATGATCATGAGGCTGTTCATGCACTCATCACGTGATTGATCATACACTGATCACATTACTGATAATGCACTGAACACGTGCCTGATCATGCACTGATCACGTGGCTCATAATGCTCTGATCACGAAGCTGATCATACACTGATCACGTGGCTGATCATGAACTAATCACAAAGCTGATCATACACTGATCACGAGACTGCACATGCACTGATCATGTGGCTGATCATGAACTAATCACGAAGCTGATCATACACTGATCACGTGACTGTGCATGCACTGATCACGTGGCTGACCATGCACTGATCATGAAGCTGATCATACACAAATCACGTGACTGTGCATGCACTGATCACAAGACTGATCATTCACTGATAACGTGGCTGATCATGCACTGATCACGTGCCTGATTATACACTGATCATGAGGCTGTTCATGCACTCA
>NW_011378079.1:0-719 GCF_000754665.1 Bison bison bison
AAGCACGTGACCAGGCAGGAATCACGAAGCTCAGCTGGCAAATGTCAAGCAGATGAGCCGACAGGAATCACGCAGCTCAGATGGCAATTGTCATGCAGATGAGCCGGCAGGAATCACGCAGCTCAGCAGGCCCTGATCACGTGACTCTGCAGGAACTGATCACGTGGCTGATCAAGTACAGATCACGTGACTGAGCATGCACTGATCACGTGGCTAATATGCACTGATGACGTGACTGCGCATGCACTGAAGACGTGGCTGATCCGGCACTGATCACATGGCTCATAATGCACTGATCAAGTGTTTATCAGGCAATGATCAGTGACTGACAGGCGCTGATCGTGGGACTGTGCACGCACTGATGGCATGGCTATCATGCACTGATCACATTACTGCGCATGCAGTGATCACGTGGCTGGTCGTTCACTGATCACGAGTTTATCATATGGTGATCACGTGACTGAGAGGCGCTGATCACGTGACTGTGCCGTCAGGGATCACGTGGCTGAGCAGGCACTGATCTCGTGACTGAGCATGCACTGATCATGTGCCGGGAACCGGGGAGGCATTCCACTCTGGACAAAGGTCATGAGGAAGGAGGCTCGGCATACGCAAATGCGGGATCGAGCCTCAGGAGTCCACCCGGATATTCTCGAGCATCTCCCCCCCAAAAAAACCAGAATCTGCCTACTGTATTGCTTTGTGCTCTCACCTCTGAT
>NW_011378080.1:0-705 GCF_000754665.1 Bison bison bison
GAAACTTGGTCTCACCATGTCGTTCTTTCTCTTACCTTCTGGCTGAATTATTCAGCCTCTTTTCTCCACTGAATTTCCTCACTGAGCTATCCGCATTCTATTACTCTTTATATCCTTAATTAACATTTAATTAAGCAGTTGTTTCTTGATCTTCGCCTACGCCGTCTATCCTTCGAATACCCTGGATCAGCCGTGGCTGGTCCCCGGCACCCTACCATTGCTCGAGAGCAATGACGCGCTCCCCCTCGCCATTCGCATGGAGACCCGACTTCCTTGGCGCCCCATGAGAGGCCCACTGACCTCACCGTCGTACCTCGTGAGAAAGCGCACACTGGGGCCGCCTCTCGAGAACAACCCCGAGACTCCCCCGTCATCGCGAGATGAGGGCCTTCGTCTACTGCATGGCCTAGAGACCAATCTCGTGACCTCTCTCCAAATGCCTCAGGAGGCTTGACACCCTTTAGTCCACCCAGTGAGCTCCAAGAGATACACGTCGCGACTCGAGAGCAGAGCGGAGTTCTTTGCTTCCACTCGAGATGAATGCCTGTCTCCCCGGGTGTGTCTGGAATGCATCCCCGAGAACCCTGTCCGCCCCTGGAGAGGAACACTGGCTTCTGGACAGAAGCCTAGATGAGGTATCTTGGCCCTGCAGTCACTCGAGAGCAATCCCCAGCTTTCCTTCGCAACTCGAATGGAAGATTGGAC
>NW_011378081.1:0-763 GCF_000754665.1 Bison bison bison
GATCTGGTGGTTGTTGGCAATTTGATCTTGGTTCCTCTGCATTTTCGAAAACCAACTTGTATATCTGGAAGTTCACGATTAATGTATCGCTGAAGCATGGCTTGGAGAATTTTGAGCATTAATTTAGTAGCGTGTGAGATGAGTGCAGTAGTTGGAGAATTCTTTGACATTGTCTTTCTTTGGGATTGGAGTGAAAACTGACATTTTTCTGTCCTGTGGTCAGTGCTGAATTTTCCAAATTTGGTGGCATGTTGAGTGCAGAACTTTCATAGCATCATCTTTTGGGATTTGAAAGAGCTCAACTGGAATTTTATCACCTCCACTACCTTTCTTTGTAGTGATGCTTCCTAAGGCCCACTTGAGTTCACATCCCAGGATGTCTGGCTCTAGGTGAATGATCACACCATTGTGATTATCTGGGTCATGAATATCTTTTTTGTACAGTTTTTTCTGTGTATTTTTGCCACCTCTTCTTAAAAACTTCTGCTTCTTTTAGGCCCATACCATTTCTGTCCTTTATTGAGCCCATTTTTGCATGAAATGTTTGCTTGGTATCTCTAATTTTTTTGAGGAGATCTCTAGTCTTTTCCGTTCTATTGTTTTCCTATATTTCTTTGCTTCAATGGGTGTGGCACAATTCAAATGCTTCTCTTTCCACTCTGGTCAGTCATAGCCAATATTTTGTACCAACCAGTGTCCAGTGCTGTGACATATGACCGATTTCAATTCATCAGTGAAGTGAGTAAAAAAAAAAAAAAAAAAA
>NW_011378082.1:0-714 GCF_000754665.1 Bison bison bison
AACGCTGGGCTGGAGGAAGCACCAGCTGGAATCAAGATTGCTGGGAGAAATCTCAATAACCTCAGATATGCAGATAACACCGCCCTTATGGCAGAAAGTGAAGAGGAACTCAAAAGCCTCTTGAGGAAAATGAAAGAGGAGAGTGAAAAAGTTGTCTTAAAGCTCAACATTCAGAAAATGAAGATCATGGCACCCGGTCCCATCACTGCATGGGAAATAGATGGGGAAACAGTGGAAATAGTGTCAGACTTTATTTTTCTGGGGCTCCAAAATCACTGCAGATGGTGATTGCAGCCATGAAATTAAAAGACACTTACTCCTCGGAAGGAAAGTTATGACCAACCTAGATATCATACTGAAAAGCAGAGATATTACTTTGTCAACAAAGGTCCGTCTAGTCAAGGCTATGGTTTTTCCAATGGTCATGTATGGATGTAAGAGTTGGACTGTGAAGAAAGCTGAGGGCCGAAGAATTGATGCTTTTATTTATTTTTTTTTTAAACAAATGACATTTATTCTCACTGTTCTGAAGGTTGGGAAAGATCAAGGTTGTGGCAGATTCAGTTCTTAGTGAGTCCTTCCTGACTTGCAAACAGCTGCCTTCTGGCTGTACCTTCACATAGCAGAGAGATGAAGTTTTGATATCTCTTCCTTTTCTTTTTTTTTTTTTTTTTCTCTAATTTTATTTTATTTTTAAACTTTACATAATTGTAT
>NW_011378083.1:0-558 GCF_000754665.1 Bison bison bison
AGAACATCTCCTGCCTCTCACAGTTGGGAGGCTCTGAACAGTCACATGTGGCCGGAAAAACCTATTCAGGCAGGCTAGAGAATTTCCAAAGGAGTTCGTAGGTTAAACACTGTCACACCCAGGAATTATTAACTGGAACTGTAAGCTAACTCTTTTTTCAGAGAGAGGTAGTGGGGGAGAGCCCCCCGTAAAGTCAGAGGTTTAGGTGAAAGCACAAGCAGAAAGTAGGCAGACTCTGGTTTTGCGGGTATATGCTCGAGAATTTCCAGGGGGACTCCTGAAGCTCGATCCCGCCTTTGCGTATGCCGAGCCTCCTTCCTCATGACCTTTGTCATGGGCGGACTTCCTCACTGGCTCCCAGCAGTGATAGAATTCCAGTTGAGCTATTCCAGATCCTGAAAGATGATGCTGTGGAAAGTGCTGCACTCAATAGGCAATATGCAATATGCACTCAATATGCAATATGCCGGCTCACGGCAGTACGGGAATCTGGCCTCGAGACGTGTTGAAGAAGGTGTCTCGAGGTCTTTTTCGGGTTGAGGCGGGAAACCCTGGGGT
>NW_011378084.1:0-574 GCF_000754665.1 Bison bison bison
GAAAGTGAAAGAAGAGAGTGAAAAAGTTGGCTTAAAGCTCAACATTCAGAAAACTAAGATTATGGCATCTGGTCCCAACACTTCATGGCAAATAGATGTGGAAACAGAGGAAACAGTGGCTGACTGTTTTTCTAGGCTGCAGATGGTGACTGCAGCCATGAAATTAAAAGACGCTTGCTCCTTGGAAGGAAAATAATGACCAACCTAGATAGCATATTCAAAAGCAGAGACATTGACAACAAAGGTCCATCTAGTCAAGGCTATGGTTTTTCCAGCAGTCATGTATGGATGTGAGAGTTGGACTCTAAAGAAAGCTGATCGCCGAAGAATTGATGCTTTTGAACTGTGGTGGTGGAGAAGACTCTTGAGAGTCCCTTGGACTATAAGGAGATCCAACCAGTCCATCCTAAAGGAGATCAGTCCTGGGTGTTCATTGGAGGGACTGATGTTGAAGCTGAAACTCCAATACTTTAGCCACCTGATGCGAAGAGCTGACTCATTTGAGACAGGCCAGAAGTTAGGCCTCGTGCATCAAACAGCCAAGTCATGAGAGCAAAGAATCAGTTCTTGAAGG
>NW_011378085.1:0-740 GCF_000754665.1 Bison bison bison
GCGCCCCCACCAAAGTTCCCCGGCATCCTGGTCTCCCTGGAGAGGAACACCGAGGTTTTCCGGCACCACTTCCTCTGAGCCCCTTCTACCCTCCTGATCTGGACAGGAGGGTCGACTCCTCTGCTTTGTCTGGAAGGGGTTCCCGACCTTCCGGTCGCACCTCAGGATGAGGCCGGTCTCACGACGACATTCCAGACGTGGCCTCGTGGGTGCTTCCACATTGCGAAGCACCCCGATTTCCCGGTCCCCTCTTGGTAAGAACCCGATGCCCGGACACCTCTCCGAACTCCACCCTGTGAATGAAGTCAACACGAAGGGGCAGTGACTCGCCCGGGCATCGTCCGGAAAAGACCCCCAGGTTCCAAATACCGCTCGACAAGTGGCCTCTCTCCCCGGGGACACCTCGAGAGGCAAGCGGAGTTCCATGCCTCAACCCAAGACGAGGCCTGACTCTCCTGTCCCCAGACTGCAGGGACCCTGCAATCGGAGTCTGAAATCAGAGGAACCCTGAGGTTCCTGCCTCAACTGGAGATGAGGCCCTCTTCCAATGCACCAAACCCCGTGGAGTCCCGAGAGGCCCCCCCCCACCCTCCAGTATCCCTGACTTCTCAGAGCCACCATGAGAAGCCCCCTGAGGTCACCTGCACAAGTCGAGGGAAGCCAGGGGTTCCTGCCTCAACCCGAGAAAGACCTCGAGAGACCTTCTTCAACACGTCTCGAGGCCAGGTTCCCCTACCATG
>NW_011378086.1:0-860 GCF_000754665.1 Bison bison bison
GTGCATTGGAAGAGGGCCTAATCTCCAGCTGAAGCAGGAACCTCAGGTTTCTCTGATTTCAGACTCCGATCGCAGGGTCCCTGCAGACTGGGAACTGGAGAGTCAGGCCTCGTCTTGGGTTGAGGCATGGAACTCCGCTTGCCTCTCGAGGTGTCCCCGGGGAGAGAGGCCACTTGTCGAGCTGGATTTGGAACCTGGGGGTTGTTCCGGACGACGCACGGGCGAGTCACTGCCCCTTCGTGTTGACTTCATTCACAGGGTGGAGTTCGGAGAGGTGTCCGGGCATCGGGTTCTTATCAAGAGGGGACCGGGAAATCGGGGTGCTTCGCAACGTGGAAGCACCCACGAGGCCACGTCTGGAATGTCGTCGTGAGACCGGCCTCATCCTGAGATGCGACCGGAAGGTCGGGAACCCCTTCCAGACAAAGCAGGGGAGTCGACCCTCCTGTGGAGATCAGGAGGGTAGAAGGGGCTCAGAGGAAGTGGTGCCGGAAAACCTCGGTGTTCCTCTCCAGGGAGACCGGGATGCCGGGGAACTTTGTTGGGGCGCCATCAAGGGTGCCAAGTACCGTTTCGACCTCCAATTCCTCACGTGGGACTTCTCCTGAGACGCTGTAGCGGGACAGGGCTTCATCTTGCGATGACGGGGGAACCACATGGTTTTTCTCGAGTTCCGGCGGGATTCTCGAGTTACGACGGGGAATTCAGGATGCCCCTTGTGTTGGCCCAGGGAAGTCCAATCTTCCATTCGAGTTGCGGAGGAAAGCTGGGGGATTGCTCTCGAGTGACTGCAGGGCCAATAGACCTCATCTAGGCTTGTGTCCAGAAGCCAATGTTCCTCTCCAGGGGCGACCGGGATC
>NW_011378087.1:0-697 GCF_000754665.1 Bison bison bison
ATGAGGAAGGAGGCTCGGCATACGCAAATGCGGGATCGGGCCTCAGGAGTCCACCCGGATATTCTCGAGCATCTCCCCCCCGAAAAAACCGGAGTCTGCCTACTGTATTGCTTTGTGCTCTCACCTCTGATTTCACTGGGGGCTGTCCCCCACCACCATCTCGCTCTCTCTGTCAAAGAGTTAACTTACAGCTCCAATTCATAAAGTTCCTTGTCATTCTTCCCTTTAACTTCCAGCTGAGTCTCCATCTGGAGCGCGGAACCCACCACGCTTACTAATTATGCCTGGGCTGCTAAGACCCACTCGAGAAGGTTGCTAGGGTGAGGCACCTTTCGCTATTCGAGAGGGCGCCTGCGGCCTACGTAAGTGGTGCAAACTTCTTGTCTTGAAGTTTGATTGGTCTTCCGCGTAAACCAAGCTCTTCAGTCTCTTTTCTCCACCGAATTTTCCTACTGAGCTCTCCTCATACTATTCTTCTTGACATCTCTGATTAGCATATAAATAGTCGCCTAGGCCATCTCTCCTTCGAATACCCTGGATCAGTTGGGGCTGGTCCCCGGCATGTGGCGACTGAACAGGGACCTCAGGAGGCAATTCTCAAAGAGCTGAGCAGACACGAACCATGCAATCAGCAGGCAATAAGCATGGAGCTCAGCAGTGACGAATCATGCTGCTCAACTGGCAATAATCAAGCACG
>NW_011378088.1:0-926 GCF_000754665.1 Bison bison bison
ATTCATCTCGAGTGGAAGCAAAGAACCCCGCTCTGCTCTCGAATCGCGACGGGTATCTCTTGGAGCTCGCTGGGTGGACTCAAGGGAGTCAAGCCTCCTGAGGCGTTTGGAGAGAGGTCGCGAGATTGGTCTCCAGGCCATGCAGGAGACGAAGGCCCTCATCTCTCGATGACGGGGGAATCTCAGGGTTGTTCTCGAGCGGCGGCCCCAGTGTGCGGTTTCTCACGAGGTACGACGGCGAGGTCAGTGAGCCTCTCGTGGGGCGCCAGGGAAGTCGCGTCTCCAAGCGAGTGGCGAGGGGGAGCGCGTCACTGCTCCCGAGCCATGGTAGGGGAATCTGGCCTCGAGACGTGTTGAAGAAGGTCTCTCGAGGTCTTTCTCGGGTTGAGGCAGGAAAGCCTGGCTTCCCTCGACTTGTGCAGGTGACCTCAGGGGGCTTCTCATGGTGGCTCTGAGAAGCCAGGGAAACTGGAGGTGGGAGGGGCCTCTCGGGACTCCACTGGGTTTGGTGCATTGGAAGAGGGCCTCATCTCCAGTTGAGGCAGGAACCGCAGGGTACCTCTGATTTCAGACTCCGATCGCAGCGTCCCTGCAGACTGCGGACAGGAGAGTCAGGCCTCGTCTTGGGTTGAGGCATGGAACTCCGCTTGCCTCTCGAGATGTCCCGGGTAGAGAGGCCACTTGTCGGGGTGTATTTGGAACCTGGGGTTTTTTCTGAACGATGCACGGAAAAACTGCCCCTTCGTGTGGACTTCATTCACAGGGTGGAGTTCGGAGTGGTGTCTGGGCATCGGGTTCTTCTCAAGAGGGGACCGGGAAATCGGGGTCCTACGGAATGTGGAACCACCCACGAGGCCACGTCTGGAATGTCTTCGTGAGACCGGCCTCATCCTGAGGTGCGACCGGAAGGTCGGAAACCCCTTCCA
>NW_011378089.1:0-733 GCF_000754665.1 Bison bison bison
GCCTCCAGTTTCCCTGACTTCTCAGAGCCACCATGAGAGGCCCCCTGAGGTCACCTGCACAAGTCGAAGGAAGCCAGGGTTGCCTGCCTCAACCCGAGAAAGACCTCGAGAGACCTTCTTCAACACGTCTCGAGGCCAGGTTCCCCTACCATGACTCGAGAGCAATGACGCGCTCCCCCTCGCCACTCGCATGGAGACCCGACTTCCCTGGCGCCCCACGAGAGGCTCACTGACCTCGCCGTCGTACCTCGTATGAAACCGCACCCTGGGCCGCCGGTCGAGAACCACCCGGAGACTCCCCCGTCATCGCGGAGATGAGGGCCTTCGTCTCCTGCATGGCCTAGAGGCCAACCTCGCGACCTCTCTCCAAACGCCTCAGGAGGCTTGACTCCCTTTAGTCCACCCAGTGAGCTCCAAGAGATACCCGTCGCGACTCGAGAGCAGAGCGGGGTTCTTTGCTTCCACTCGAGATGAATGCCTGTCTCCCCGGGTGCATCTGGAATGCAACCCCGAGATCCCGGTCGCCCCTGGAGAGGAACATTGGCTTCTGGACACAAGCCCAGATGAGGTCTGTTGGCCCTGCAGTCACTCGAGAGCAATCCCCAGCTTTCCTTCGCAACTCGAATGGAAGATTGGACTTCCCTGGGCCAACACAAGAGGCATCCCGAATTCCCCGTCGTAACTCGAGAATCCCGCCGAAACTCGAGAAAAACCACGTGGTTCCCCTGTCATC
>NW_011378089.1:4697-5454 GCF_000754665.1 Bison bison bison
GCGCCCCCACAAAGTTCCCCGGCATCCCGGTCTCCCTGGAGAGGAACACCGAGGTTTTCCGGCACCACTTCCTCTGAGCCCTTCTACCCTCCTGATCTCCACAGGAGGGTCGACTCCCCTGCTTTGTCTGGAACGGGTTCCCGACCTTCCGGTCGCACCTCAGGATGAGGCCGGTCTCACGACGACATTCGAGACGTGGCCTCGTGGGTGCTTCCACATTGCGAAGCACCCCGATTTCCCGGTCCCCTCTTGGTAAGAACCCGATGCCCGGACACCTCTCCGAACTCCACCCTGTGAATGAAGTCAACACGAAGGGGCAGTGACTCGCCCGTGCATCGTCCGGAAAAGACCCCCAGGTTGCAAATACCGCTCGATAAGTGGCCTCTCTCCCCGGGGACACCTCGAGAGGCAAGCGGAGTTCCATGCCTCAACCCAAGACGAGGCCTGACTCTCCTGTCCCCAGTCTGCAGGGACCCTGCGATCGGAGTCTGAAATCAGGAACACTGAGGTTACTGCCTCAACTGGAGATGAGGCCCTCTTCCAATGCACCAAACCCCGTGCAGTCCCGAGAGGCCCCCCCCGCCCACCTCCAGTTTCCCTGACTTCTCAGAGCCACCATGAGAAGCCCCCTGAGGTAACCTGCACAAGTCGAGGAAAGCCAGGGTTTCCTGCCTCAACCCGAGAAAGACCTCGAGAGACCTTCTTCAACACGTCTCAAGGCCAGGTTCCCCTACTATGACTCGAGAGCCATGACGCG
>NW_011378090.1:0-537 GCF_000754665.1 Bison bison bison
TCAGTGTGAAGACCAGGGTTCGATCTCTGGGTCAGAAAGATCTCCCGGAGAAGGGGACTGGCAACCCACTCCAATATCCTTGCTTGGAGAATTCCATGGACAGAGGGCCCTTGCAGGCTACAGTCCATGGGATCACAAAGAGTCAGACATGGCTAACTAACACTTTATTAGTAGAATATTCACATTAATTAATATACATGCTTATTCTCCTAAAACAAGGCAATCAAAGAGGATCAGGCCAAAAGTATGGGGAACAGGTGTTACGCAGGTGTGATAGGTGTGCCTGACTTGTGAGAAAAATGGTATGGTGGCCCAGTGCTTAGCACTCTGCACTCTCACTGCCTCTGGCCCAGATTCAATCCCTGGTCTGGGAACTAAGACCCCACAAGCCCTAGGTCATGGCTTAAAAAAAAAGGAAGAAAGAAAACTAGTCTTCAATAACTGTCTTATCTTTTGGTTTTCAGCATTTTATGTTTTGTGATTGATTACATAGGTTTCTCATTTCGAAAGAAACTCAGATGTGATGTGCCTGTGATA
>NW_011378091.1:0-910 GCF_000754665.1 Bison bison bison
GAGCAGGAAGGTGTCGCGGAGCTCAGCTGGTGAGTATCAGGCACATGAGCACACATGTGTCGCGGGGCTTAGCTGAAGAGTATCAGGCAGATGAGCAGGCAGCTGTCGCGTGGGTCAGCTGGCGAGTAACAGGCAGATGAGCAGGTAGGTGTCACGTGGCTCAGCTGCCGAGTATCAGGCAGATGAGCACGCAGGTGTCCCGCGGCACAGCTGGCGAGTATCAGGCAGATGAGCAGGCAGGTGTCAGGCGGCTCAGCTGACGAGTATCAGGCAGATGAGCAGACAGGTGTCGCGGGGATCCGCTGACGAGTATCAGGCAGATGAGCAGGCAGGTGTCCCGGGGATCTGCTGGTGACTATCAGGCAGATGAGCAGGAAGGTGTCGCGGAGCTCAGCTGGTGAGTATCAGGCACATGAGCACACATGTGTCGCGGGGCTTAGCTGGCGAGTATCAGGCAGATGAGCAGGCAGCTGTGGCTCGGCACAGCTGGCGAGTATCAGGCAGATGAGCAGGCAGGTGTCGCGCGGCTCAGCTGGCGAGTATCAGGCAGATGAGCAGGCAGGTGTCGCGCGGCTCAGCTGGCGAGTATCAGGCAGAATAGCAGGCAGGAGTCGCGGGACTCAGCTGGCGAGTATCAGGCAGATGAGCAGGCAGGTGTCGCGCGGCTCAGCTGGCGAGTATCAGGCAGATGAGCAGGCAGGTGTCGCGCGGCTCAGCTGGCGAGTATCAGGCAGATGAGCAGGCAGGGGTCGCGGGGCTCAGCTGGCGAACATCAGGCAGGTCAGCAAGCAGGTGTCGCGCGGCTCAGCTGGCGAGTATCAGGCAGATGAGCAGGCAGGTGTCACAGGGCTCAGCTGGCGATTATCAGGCAGATGAGCTCGCAGGTGTCGCGCAACTCAGCTGCCGAATA
>NW_011378092.1:0-650 GCF_000754665.1 Bison bison bison
CCACTCCAGTGTTCTTGCTTGGAGAATCCCAGGAACAGGGGAGCCTGGTGGGCTGTCGTCTATGGAGTCGCACAGAGTCTGACACGACTTAAGTGACTTAGCGGCAGCAGCAGCAGGACCTGATAAGCCAGCAAAAAGAAAAAAAAAACACGTTCTCTCCAATGAGATTCAGTAAGGCCATCAGCAAAAGCATAAAAGAAAATTCATGAAGCTACTGATGCTATAAATTTAAAAATTAAAGAGTTAGCTTTAAAAATTCGGTAATAGTATTGATACATTGTAACAAGAAGGACACTTTACCTCTATAGTCTTCCTCCCAAAACCCCTCAGTTCAGTTCAGTTCAGTCTCTCAGTCGTGTCTGACTCTTTGCGACCCCATGGACTGCAGCATGCCAGGCCTCTCTGTCCATCACCAGCTCCCGGGGTTTACTCATGTCCATTGAGTTGGTGATGCCGTCCAACAATCTCATCCTCTGTCATCCCCTTCTCCTCTCACCTTCAATCTTTCCAAGCATCAGGGTCTTTTCCAATGAGTCAGTTCTTCACATCAGGTGGCCAAAGTGCTGGAGTTTCAGCTTTAGCATCATTTCTTCCAAAGAACACCCAGGACTGATTTCCTTTAGAATGGACTGGTTGGATCTCCTTGCAGT
>NW_011378093.1:0-642 GCF_000754665.1 Bison bison bison
AGTTCCCCGACCTGCACCGCCCCATCGTGTCTGAGCGCGACGTCTACCTGACCTACATGCTGCGCCAGGCCGCTCGCCGCCTGGAGCTGCCGCGCGCCTCCGACGGTGAGCACGGCGCCCGCGGGCACGGGGCCCCGCGGGGTCGGGGGTGCTCAGGTGCTCATGCGTCTCCCACCCCAGCCGAGCCCAGGAAGTGCGTCCCCTCCGTGGTGGTGGGCGTCGTGGGCATGGGCCACGTCCCTGGCATTGAGAAGAACTGGACCACCGACCTCAACATCCAGGAGATCATGACGTGAGTGCTGTGCACCCCCCCCCCCACAGAGCCGGGCTGGGGGCTGGGACCGCCCCCCCAGCCAGCCCAGCCCACCCTCCCTCCCCAGCGTGCCCCCACCGTCCGCCTCGGGCAGAGTGTCCCGCTTGGCCGTGAAGGCCGCCGCCCTGGGCCTCCTGGGCTACGGCCTCTACTGGACGGGGCGCCGCGCCGTCAGCCTGCTCCTGGCCCTGCCCGCTGCCCGGCACTGCCTGCAGAGGCTCTCCGATGCCTGGCCGCAGAAGTAGCAGGACAGACAGAGCCCACACGTCCGTGCGGAGGGCCGCCCTGCCGGTCCCGGCCCAGCCTCACCTGCCCGCCCCCAGCCCGCC
>NW_011378094.1:0-1045 GCF_000754665.1 Bison bison bison
TCCTTACAAAAACTAAAAATAAGAGCTACCATATGACCTTGCAATCCCACTCCTGGGCATATATTTGGAGACACACAAGGTATATGCACTCCAGTGTTCATTGCAGCACTGTTTACAATAGCCAAGATATGGAAGCAATCTAAATGTCCAATGGCAGAGGAATTATAAAGAAGATGTAGTACTTATACATAACAGAATATTACTCAGCCATCAAAAGGAGTGAAATAATGCTATTTGCTGCAACATGCAAAGATCTAGAGATTGTCATACTGAGTGAAGTAAGTTAGACAGAGAAGGAGAAACATCATACAACATCCCTTTTATATGGAATCTAAAAAGACGTGATACAAATGAACTTATTTGCAAAACACTCACAGACTTAGCGAACCTATGGTTGTTTTGGGGGAAGGAAGAGGGGAAGGGATAGTTAGGGAGTTTAGGATGGACAGGCACACATGCTATATTTTAAATGGATTAGCAACAAGGTAATTCTGTTGTATATAACAGGGAATTTTGCTCAGTGTTATGTGACAGCCTGAGTGTGAGGGGAATTGGGGGAAATTGATACATATATATTTATGCTAAGTCACTTTGCTTTCCACCAGAAACTATCACAATATTGTTAATCAGCTATCAGTTCAGTTCAGTTCAGTCGTTCAGTCGTGTCTGACTCTTTGCGACCCCATGAATAGCAGCATGCCAGGCCTCCCTGTCGAACATCAACTCCCTGAGTTCACTCAGACTCACGTCCATCGAGTCAGTGATGCCATCCAGCCATCTCATCCTCTGCCGTCCCTTTATCCTCCTGCCCCCAATCCCTCCGAGCATCAGAGTCTTTTCCAATGAGTCAACTCTTCGCATGAGGTGGCCAAAGTACTGGAGTTTCAGCTTTAGCATCATTCCTTCCAAAGAACACCCAGGGCTGATCTCCTTTAGAATGGATGGGTTGGATCTCCTTGCAGTCCAAGGGACTCTCAAGAGTCTGCTCCAACACCACAGTTTAAAAAGCATCAAATTCTTCAGCACTCAGCTTTCTTCACAGTCC
>NW_011378095.1:0-523 GCF_000754665.1 Bison bison bison
TAGCCAGGTGCCCCCTGCCCGCTCATCTGCTTGATAATCGCCAGCTGAGCCCCGCGACACCTGCCCGCTCATCTGCTTGATAATCGCCAGCTGAGCCCCGTGACACCTGCCCGCTCATCTGCTTGATAATCGCCAGCTGAGCCTCTCGTCACCTCCACGTTCATCAACCTGATAATCGCCAGATGAGCCGAGCGACACCTGCCCGCTCATCTGCTTGATAATCGCCAGCTGAGCCACATGACACCTGCCCGTTCATCTGCTTGATGATCGTCAGCTGAGCCACATGACACCTGCCCTCTCATCTGCTTGATGATCGTCAGCTGAGCCACACGACACATGCCCTCTCATCTGCCTGATAATCGCCAGTTGAGCCAGTCGTCACCTGCCCGCTCATCTGCTTGATAATCGCCACCTGAGCCCCGCGCCACCTGCCCGCTTATCTGCTTCATAATCTCCAGCTGAGCCACATGACACCAGCCCGCTCATCTGCTTGATAATCGCCAGCTGAGCCACACGACACCTG
>NW_011378096.1:0-950 GCF_000754665.1 Bison bison bison
AACCAAGATAAAGACTTTCTTAGCTACAAGATTGAAGGTCAGTGAGGGGGACTGAGGATGGGTGGGTATGGGACCTGGCGGGGAGCAGGAGGATCGTGTTAGCCATGTTCCTGCACTGTGAGACTTTGCAGAGGCATCGTGGAAGCTGTTAATGCCTACCTGGGTGACAAGCTGAGGCATCTAGCAGCTTGCACCTTTACCCTCGTCCCTATCCTGGCAGGTGCAGATGCAGAACCATCCAAAATCCCGCTGCATGCTGATCTTTTCATTTTGGGACAACTCCTACTTCTGGAACACGATGATCGTTAAGGAGTATTACCTTGACATGATTGGTAAAATGTGGCTCCAGGGTGGTGAGTGTAGGTGTGTAAGGAGGTGAATGATCCACCTGCAGAATCCACCCTTGTGTTCACTTTCTGGAGGTTATAGGGCACGATATTCCACTCCAGCCCACTGGTTCTGGGACTATGAATGAGGAGCACAAGCCACAGGCTAGAAATCAGGAGCCTTAAATTTCTCAGCTGGTTGTCAGGCGACTACTGCCCAGAATCGAACAGGATTGCTGAGGTGCGGTTGCTTTGGGCTTGCATACAGGTGACGATTGATGTTGGAGTTCTTGGATGCTCACAGGTGGGTTGCGGGCCTGGTCAGCCCCGGACTGATCTTGCTTGTGCCTCCAGCAGATCATTGACAAAGACGTGTGGACGATCCTGTGAAGTATTACCCTAGGAAGGAAGTTTCTGCCATGAGGAGTAACTGGCAGAAACACATGTGGTGAAGGGGTCTGGAGGTGGGCCCTGTAGTGACAGCCATGTAGTGGCCGGGACACTGTCCTTTCCCAAATGGGGATGACTCAGGCACATGCAAGCTGTCTGTGGAGCCAGATTCTGGGTCATGCATGTGGCAGATGACCTGCTGAGACTGGGGGCTTGGGGACTCGGTGTGTCCGT
>NW_011378097.1:0-734 GCF_000754665.1 Bison bison bison
TAGTGAGATTCAAGATTTGGTTAGAATTCTGGGCTTCAAGGACTCTAGAGTAAAATAAAATCTGCAACAAATCCAGTCTCTCTGGCCCCTTGCAATTCGTTTAAGTTGATTTTGCACATTAATTCGCTTCAACAGGACCTTGTCAAAACTCCAAATCTTCCTTCCTCTCTCACTAATTCTTCCAGAGCCCCTATTCTTTCTATCCATGAAAAGACCTAACAATTTCTGTCACGTAGTAACTAGGGTGACCATAATATACAGTTGATCCTCATGGTTCACAGATATCATATTTGTGAATTTGCCTACTCAGTTAAATTTATTTGTAACACGAAAATCAATACTCGTGGTGCTTTTGCTGTCATTCACAGACATACGCAGAGTGATGAAAAACTTGAGTTACTCCATGTGCATGTCCCCAGCTGAGGCTGAACATGGCAATGCTCTGCTTTCTTGCTGCAGCAAGAAAAGGACTGTAAACAAATGTCCTTTTTTGTGGTCTATTTAGTGCCAGATTTTCCCAACTTTTGTGCCTTTTGTTGGTGCTTTTTCTGTTTAAAATGCCTCCCCTCAACATGTAGCACTGCTGCTGCTGCTGCTAAGTCACTTCAGTCGTGTCCGACTCTGTGCCATCCCATAGACGGCAGCCCACCAGGCTCCCCCGTCCCTGGGATTCTCCAGGCAAGAACACTGGAGTGGGTTGCCATTTCCTTCTCCAATGCATGAAAGTGAAAAGT
>NW_011378097.1:4670-5163 GCF_000754665.1 Bison bison bison
AGTGAAAACCATTTAGGAAATACTTTAAGATTTACAAATACATAATATGGTTGATGAGAGCCAGATCAGAGTGTGATGGAGTAAAAATTCTTGACACTTGAGAATTTCTGGCCATTACCCTCCCTGTGCACTTTAAGAAGAACTGTTTTCTTGCTCTTTCCTTTTTCTGCTCACTAAGGAAGAACTTCTGATCACAAGCTGGTTTGTGAGCTTCTGTGCTGGAGAGTCAGAGGAAATGGTGAAGCAGAGTGTGTGGATAAAGGTTTCATAGGATCATGAGTTATTAGATGTGGACAAGACATCCATGTATGCATGGGTTGCTAATGTTGAGCTGTTGATTGGAAGGAGAGAAATGAGGGAGCACCTGTGGTATCTGATGGGAGTGTATGGGAGAGGACTGAAAGAGGGCATTTGAAGGCTTATTGCTGAGGACTACATATTTCCCTTCATGGAGGTGCTGAAATACAAGAAGAAATTAACCTATTTAAGACAT
>NW_011378098.1:0-957 GCF_000754665.1 Bison bison bison
AGTCCCCCTGGAAATTCTCGAGCATATACCCCCAAAACCAGAGTCTGCCTACTTTCTGCTTGTGCTTTCTCCTAAACCTCTGACTTTACGGGGGGCTCTCCCCCACTACCTCTCTCTGAAAAAAGAGTTAGCTTACAGTTCCAGTTAATAATTCCTGGGTGTGACAGTGTTTAACCTACAAACTCCTTTGGAAATCCTCTAGCCTGCCTGAATAGGTTTTTCCGGCCACATGTGACTGTTCAGAGCCTCCCAACTGTGAGAGGCAGGAGATGTTCTAAACTGTCTAAACACAGATTCTTTTGAGTAGTTAAAAGATTGCTTAGAAATTGTATTATTGAATGGTTTTTCACTTGTTGGGCCATTGTTTGCTGCTAAGTTTCCATATCCCTTACCTGCTGTGTCCCTGGCAGTGTATTGATTAATATAATTGGTGTAAGTAGTAGCTTTAATGTTTGTAACCTGGGACCCTTGAGTTAATTCTTTTTCTTGTTATAGCCCACCACACCTTTGCTCTGTAGCAATGCAACTTTATCTAATGCTTTTTTGGAGGGTGGCTCCTGACCAACCACCTTTAGAGAAAAATAAGTTTTCTGAAGAAAAGGTCTTAAAATGTTAACAGGCCTCCGGGCCAGAAGATGATGCAAATCACCTAAGCTTTTACATATGGTAAGTTTGCAGGAAGAAAGCCTGGTTTGCTGCAAGACTCTACCCCTTCCCCCATTATCCTCTATGCATAACTTAAGGTATAAAAACTACTTTAGAAAAATAAAGTGCGGGCCTTGTTCACCGAAACTTGGTCTCACCATGTCGTTCTTTCTCTTACCTTCTGGCTGAATTATTCATCCTCTTTTCTCCACTGAATTTCCTCACTGAGCTATCCTCATTCTATTACACTTTACATCCTTAATTAACATTTAATTAAGCAGTTGTTTCCTGATCTTCGCCTAAGCCGTCTCT
>NW_011378099.1:0-671 GCF_000754665.1 Bison bison bison
ACACACACACACACACACACACACACACACACACACACACTTGAGTGTGGTCTTTGGAAATACTTGTGTTCGTAGTTGCTGGGTTGAGCCCAACTTTAATACAACCCATGGACTGCGGCCCATCAGGCTCCTCTGTCCGTGGCATTTCCCAGGCGAGGATACTGGGAGTGGGTTGCCATTTCCTTCTCCGGCGGGATCTTCCCGACCCAGGGATCAAACCCGTCTCCTGCGCGCGGATGCCTTGCCATCTGAACCAGGACATTGCTAATTCCCTAGGCAAAATACAAAGAATAGAGCTCGTGTTCTACTAAATGGAAAGATGATTTCAGAAACAGAAGCTGTCCTTTGTTGGTATCTTTGAATCTTTATGAAGTTTTCATTGATTTTTACTGTTAAGGCTAACTGAACAAGGCAAGAGAGAAACCCCAGAATTGAAAAGCAATTGACGGTTTTGAAAGAAACATGTGCAGGTGAAGCTCTCTTCCTTTTTGAGAGATGGTTAAATGCAAAATCTTGATTCAACACATATGACTTTTGTGCACTTTATTTCAAATCTCCATGACAAAACCCTAAGGCGACCAGGAAGAAAGGAGTAGAGGGGCAGACAAAAAGAGCAACCTTTCCCCTTGGTGCCATCGTAACCAGCTGCTTAGTTCCTTCATCTCAAGGAC
>NW_011378100.1:0-675 GCF_000754665.1 Bison bison bison
GTCAAAGGGCAATGCCGAACATTATTCAAAGTACTGGACAATTGTGCTCATTTCACATACAAAGCAAGACAATGCTCAAAATTCTTTGAACTAGGCTTCAAAGTATGTGATCCAATACACTGGATTTAGAAAAAGCAGAGGAATGAGGGCTTATACTGTCCAGCTCCATGGCCTACTAGAAAAGTAGGAAGTCAAGAGATACCTGGAGTAACAGGCAAGTTTGACCTTGCAGTACACATGAAGCAGGGCAAAGACTAACAGAGTTTCCTAAGAGAACTCACCACTCATAGCAAACACCCTCTTCCAACAACACAAGAGATGAGTCTAGAGATGGTCAGTGCTGAAATCAGATTATGTTCTTTGCAGCCAAAGATGGAGAAGCTCTATACATTCAGCCACAACAAGACTGAGCAGTGACATGGCTCAGATCATGAATGCCTTTAAGCAAAGTTCAAACTTAAATTGAAGAAGTATGAAAAACACTAGACCATTTGGGTTTGACTGAAATCAAACCCTTATGATTACACAGTGGATGTGACAAATCAAATTGAAGGATTTGATCTTATAGACAGACTACAGGTAGAATTATGGACCAAGTGTCATGACGTTCTGCACGAGACAGTGATCAAGAGCATACTTAAAAAAGATAAATTCAAAAAGGCAAAAGGGTTGTCT
>NW_011378101.1:0-913 GCF_000754665.1 Bison bison bison
CCTCAGGGTTCCTCTGACTTCAGACTCCGATCGCAAGGTCCCTGCAGACTTGGGACAGGAGAGTCAGGCCTCGTCTTGGGTTGAGGCATGGAACTCCGCTTGCCCCTCGAGGTGTTCCCGGGGAGACAGGCCACTTGTCGAGCGGTATTTGGAACCTGGGGGTCTTTTCCCGATGATGCACGGACGAGTCACTGCCCCTTCGTGTTGACTTCATTCACAGGGTGGAGTTCGAAGAGGTGTCCGGGCATCGGGTTCTTATCAAGAGGGGACCGGGTAATCGGGGTCCTTCGGAATGTGGAACCACCCACGAGGCCACGTCTGGAATGTCGTCGTGAGACCGGCCTCATCCTGAGGTGCGACTGGAGGTCGGGAACACCTTCTAGGCAAAGCAGGGGAGTCGACCCTCCTGTCCAGATCAGGAGGGTAGAAGTGGCTCTGAGGAAGTGGTGCCGGAAAACCTCGGTGCTCCTCTCGAGGGAGACCGGGATGCCGGGGAACTTTGTGGGTCGCATCAAGGGTGCCAAGTAACGTTTCGACCTCCAATAACTAACGTGGGACTTCTCCTGAGGCGCTGTAGCGGGAAATGGCTTCATCTTGCGATTACGGGGGAACCACGTGGTTTTTCTCGAGTTGCGGCGGGATTCTCGAGTTACGACGGGGAATTCAGGTTACCTCTTGTGTTGGCCCAGGGAAGTCCAATCTTCCATTCGAGTTGAGAAGGAAAGCTGGGGATTGCTCTCGAGTGACTGCAGGGCCAAGATACCTCATCTAAGCTTCTGTCCAGAAGCCAGTGTTCCTCTCCAGGGGCGACAGGGTTCTCGGGGATGCATTCCAGACACACCCGGGGAGACAGGCATTCATCTCGAGTGGAAGCAAAGAACTCCGCTCTGCTCTCGAGTCGCGACGTGTATCT
>NW_011378102.1:0-965 GCF_000754665.1 Bison bison bison
TTCGGTAAGAACCCGATGCCCGGACACCTCTCCGAACTCCACCCTGTGAATGAAGTCAACACGAAGGGGCAGTGACTCGCCCGTGCATCGTCCGGAAAAGACCCCCAGGTTCCAAATACCACTCGACAAGTGGCCTCTCTCCCCGGGGACACCTCGAGAGGCAAGCGGAGTTCCATGCCTCAACCCAAGACGAGGCCTGACTCTCCTGTCCCCAGTCTGCAGGGACCCTGCGATCGGAGTCTGAAATCAGAGGAACCCTGAGGTTCCTGCCTCAAGTAGAGATGAGGCCCTCTTCCAATGCACCAAACCCCGTGGAGTCCCGAGAGGCCCCCCCCCACCTCCAGTTTCCCTGACTTCTCAGAGCCACCATGAGAAGCCCCCTGAGGTCACCTGCACAAGTCGAGGGAAGCCAGGGTTTCCTGCCTCAACCCGAGAAAGACCTCGAGAGACCTTCTTCAACACGTCTCGCGGCCAGGTTCCCCTACCATGCCTCGAGAGCAATGACGCGCTCCCCCTCGCCACTCGCATGGAGACCCGACTTCCCTGGCGCCCCACGAGAGGCTCACTGACCTCGCCGTCGTACCTCGTGAGAAACCGCACCCTGGGGCCGCCGCTCGAGAACCACCCCGAGACTCCCCCGTCATCGCGGAGATGAGGGCCTTCGTCTCCTGCATGGCCTAGAGGCCAACCTCGCCACCTCTCTCCAAACGCCTCAGGAGGCTTGACTCCCTTTAGTCCACCGAGGGAGCTCCCAGAGATACCCGTCGCGACTCGAGAGCAGAGCGGGGTTCTTTGCTTCCACTCGAGATGAATGCCTGTCTCCCCGGGTGCGTCTGGAATGCAACCCCGAGATCCCGGTCGCCCCTGGAGAGGGAACATTGGCTTCTGGACACAAGCCCAGATGAGGTCTATTGGCCCTGCAGTCACTCGAGAGCAATCCCCAGCTTCCTTCGCAACTCGAATGG
>NW_011378103.1:0-591 GCF_000754665.1 Bison bison bison
GTGATCAGTGCATGATCAGCCACGTAATCAGTGCATGATCAGCCACGTGATCTTTGCATGTTCAGCCACGTGATCAGTGCATGCACAGTCACGTAATCAGTGTATGATCAGCTTCGTGATCAGTACATGATCAGCCACGTGATCATTGCATGTTCAGCCACGTGATCATTGCATGCACAGCCACGTGATCAGTAAATGATTGCCACGTGATCAGTGCATGATCCGTCATGTGATCAGTGTATGATAAGCCACGTGAACAGTGCGTGCTCACTCACATGATCAGGGCCTGCTGAGCTGCCTGTTCCTGACTGCTCATCTGCTTAACAATTGCCAGCTGAGCTGCATGATTCTCCCTGTCATCTGCTTGACAATTGCCAGCTGTGCTGTGTCATTCCTGCCTGCTCAGCTGCTTGATTATTGCCATCTGAGCAGCATGATTCGTCATAGATGAGCTCCATGATTATTGCTTGCTGATTGTGTGATTCGTGCCAGTCAGCTCTTTAATTATTGCCTCCAGAGCCACATGATCAGTGTATGATAGCAAACATGATCAGCACATGATCAGTCACATGTTCAGCGCCATTCAGTCAC
>NW_011378104.1:0-820 GCF_000754665.1 Bison bison bison
ACGAGGCCACGTCTGGAATGTCGTCCTGAGACCGGCCTCAGTCCTGAGGTGCGGCCGGAAGGTCGGGAACCCTTCCAGACAAGCAGGGGAGTCGACCCTCCTGTCCAGATCAGGAGGGTAGAAGGGGCTCAGAGGAAGTGGTGCCGGAAAACCTCGGTGTTCCTCTCGAGGGAGACCGAGATGTCGGGAACTTTGTGGGTCGAATCAAGGGTGCCAATTACCGTTTTGACCTCCAATTCCTAACGTGGGACTTCTCTGGAGACGCTGTAGCCGGAAAGGGCTTCATCTTGCGATGACGGGGGAACCACGTGGTTTTTCTCGAGTTGCGGTGGGATTCTCAAGTTACGCCAGGGAATTCAGGATGCCTCTTGTGTTGGCCCAGGAAAGTCCAATCTTCCATTCCAGTTGCGAAGGAAAGCTGGGGATTGATCTCTAGTGACTGCAGGGCCAGTAGACCTCATCTAGTCTTGTGTCCAGAAGCCAGTGTTCCTCTCCAGGTGCGACAGGGATCTCGGGGTTGCATTCTAGACGCACCCGGGGAGACAGGCATTCATCTCGAATGGAAGCAAAGAACTCCGCTGTGCTCTCGAGTCGCGACGGGTTTCGCTTGGAGCTCACTGGGTGGACTAAAGGGAGTCAAGCCTCCTGAGGCGTTTGGAGAGAGGTCGCGAGATTGGTCTCTAGGCCATGCAGGAGACGACGGCCCTAATCTCGCAATGACGGGGAAGTCTCGGGGTTGTTCTCGAGCGGCGGCCCCAGTGTGCGGTTTCTCACGAGGTAGGACGGCGAGGTCAGTGAGCCTCTCAGGGGTCGCCATGGC
>NW_011378105.1:0-948 GCF_000754665.1 Bison bison bison
CTGCCTCAGCTCAGCTCTCGCTTCCCTTCGGACCTAGGGAGCCAGGCGTCCTTGCAGTAGGGCCTTAGGGGCTGGGGGTCGTGCGACACTGCCAAAAGCCGTCCCGCAGGGGAGAGCTACTTTCCGAGGGAAAGGAAGCGCCCCAGGCTAGCATTCCCAAGCTGTGCTTCCCGCCCAGACTAAGCGCCGCACGGAGGGAATCAGGGTCCCGGTGCCCCTGGCTTGGGAGGCAGCTCCACAGCCAGAGTGTTGCTCCGTGTGTGCCCAGAAAGCGCCTGCCAGACCGGGCCTTCCCTGGAGCTGCCCTCCCGCCTAGAGGCAGCTGGATTTGCTGTGCGGGCTTCCCCTGTGCGTTTGGGCTCCCTAGCACAGCCGCAGCGCAGGGGAACCAGCCCATGATCAGTGAGCTCCGGGCAGTACTTTGGCCCCAGGTTTGGAGCCCAATGCCCGGAACGCGGGAGAGAAGAGGCCGGCTGCCGGCGGGTGCTTGCAAGCCTGTTACTGGGAAGGACCGAGTGAGCTTCCACACCGGCGGAGCTCCAGCTCTGCGCCCAGGCGCGATAGCACAGAGCCCCGGCCGAGAGGCTGCTCTGGCCTGGGCGAGCCTCCCCAAGCCCTGCCCAGCTTCTAGCGTTCGCGCCCGGGAAGGAGCAGGCTGCGGGAGTGTGGGAGACGTGTACCGGTGCCTGACTGGTGCCTCAGCTCAGCTCTCGCCTTCCCTTCGGACCTAGGAGCCAGGCGTCCTTGCAGAGGGCTTAGGGGCTGGGGGTGTGCACACTGCCAAAGCCTCCCGCAGGGAGAGCTCTTTCCGAGGGAAAGGAAGCGCCCCAGGCTGCATTCCCAAGCTGGTGCTTCCCCGCCCAGACTAAGCGCCGCACGGAGGGAATCAGGGGTCCCGGTGCCCCTGGCTTGGGGAGCAGCTCCACAGCCAGACGTGTTGCTCCGTTT
>NW_011378106.1:0-547 GCF_000754665.1 Bison bison bison
ACACACACACAAACCGATTGCACGGTCACCAGGGTTCATGGCTGAGAACAGAACACACACACACACAGACATAAACCGGTTTCACAGTCGCCAGAGGACAAGCCTGAGAACAACAGAGACACACACGCACACACACAAACCGGTTTCACACTCTCCAGGGCACAGGGCTGAGAACAGCACATACCCAAACACAAACATACACACACAAACTGCTTGCACAGTTGCCAGGGAAAAGGGCTGAGAATGGCACACACAAACACATACACACACACACACAAACACACACACGAACATACCATTGCACAGTCGCCAGGGCCCAGGGCTGAGAATGGCACACAAACACACACATACACTCATAAACCGGTTGCAGTGTCGCCAGGCCAAAGGCCTGAGAACAGCACACACACACACACACACACATACCTACACAAAAAAACTGCTTGCACAGTCTCCAGGGCACAGGGATGAGAACGGCGCACACACACACACACACACACATACACACACACACATGAACAAACTAGTTGCATTGTTGCCAGGGCACAGG
>NW_011378107.1:0-819 GCF_000754665.1 Bison bison bison
ACAAGTCTAGTTTACTAGTCATTAAAATAACCCTGGTGGGCGGGTCCGTCAATACAGAAAGATAAATAACATCTGATGCCCACCACTACAGCCTTCATTCTTTTTTAAAATTAGAAAGGATTCAAAATGACAAACCCTTCACGGAAATTACACAAAGACTGATCAAACTTACCTCTTTTATGTGTGGCACCTAATTCTTCTTCTAACAAACTACACCTTTCGAGTGCTACTCGTAATCACGCTCTCAACTCAAATCAAAGGGGCTGAGTCACTGTGTGTTGATGTGTGTATATACGTTAGTACACTTCTTAGTGTATACTCACCCTAATACATGGATACTGTCACAGAATACCTTGAATGTCTCTCATTGATCTTAACATCAAGAGAATCTGCTTGTTAACAGCTTTAAATTCTAAGTTTGAGAGAACAAAATGTTCTCCTAAATTAATTATTACCCAGTTTTAACTGCAAATTGATATACAGAATATAATAAATCTTGAGACATTCATGCCAACTAATACTTTTTAACTGGGGACTTCCCAGGTGGCTCAGTGGTAAAGAATCCGCCTGCCAATGCACGAGGGCAGGTTCGATCCCTGGGTCAGGAAGATTCCCTGGAGTAGAAGATGGCCACCCACTCCAGTATTCATGACTGGGAAGCCCCATGAAGAGAGGAGCATGGTGGGCTACAGTCCACAGGGTTGCAAAGATTCGGACACGACTGAGCATGTATGCAGGCAACGCTTTTTAACCATATAAAACTCTGACTTCTTACAGAAAAAAATGTATATACAAGAATTAAAGACGCTCAAAAGTCAA
>NW_011378108.1:0-691 GCF_000754665.1 Bison bison bison
AACTGCTTTACAGAAGTTTGTTGTTTTCTGTCGAACCTCAACATGAATCAGCCATCAGTTCAGTTCAGTTCCGTCGCTCAGTCATGTCCGACTCTTTGTGACCCCGTGAATCACAGCACACCAGGCCTCCCTGTCCCAGACTCATGTCCACACTGGAGAAGGGAATGGAAAACCACTTCAGTATTCTTGCCTTGAGAACACCATGAACAGTATGAAAAGGCAAAATGATAGGATACTGAAAGAGGAACTCCCCAGGTCAACAGGGGGCCAATATACTACTGGAGATCAGTGGAGAAATAACTCCAGAAAGAATGAAGGGATGGAGCCAAAGCAAAAACAATACCCAGCTGTGGATGCAACTGGTGATAGAAGCAAAGTCCCAAGCTGTAAAGAGCAATATTGCATAGGAACCTGGAATGTCAGGTCCATGAATCAAGGCAAATTGGAAGTGGTCAAACAGGAGATGGCAAGAGTGAACGTCGACATTCTAGGAATCAGCGAACTAAAATGGACTGGAATGGGTGAATTTAACTCAGATAACCATTATATCTACTACTGTGGGCAGGAATCCCTTAGAAGAAATGGAGTAGCCATCATGGTCAACAGAAGAGTCAGAAATGCAGTACTTGGATGCAATCTCAAAACGACAGAATGATCTCTGTTCGTTTCCAAGGCAAATCATTCAATATCA
>NW_011378109.1:0-868 GCF_000754665.1 Bison bison bison
CCTGAAATTCTTCCTGCATCTCAACCCTGGTTTACCTAGGTTCAACCTATGGACCTCAACGAAATGGTGCCTCTGGAAAGCCTTCCCTGACACCCAGGTTTTGTGGTGAGGGAAGAGGCCCCTCTATAGGTTCTCAAAGGATCTGCCTGTGATGTATCATTAGAGTCGTCTCAGTGAAAGCAGGAACTCTGTGTCTTCTTCTCTCCGCCTTCTATTCCCTGAAACTTATTCCATGCCTCCTAGCTCATCGTAGGTGCTCAGTATTTACTTAGTGTGTGAAAGACAGAAAAGCTCTTGGAAGCCTCAGGGGGTCACTTGGCTCGGCACTTTTGATCTCTTTGTATATTTGGCGAGTCAATTCTTTCCTTTCCTGGGTTGATGGGTACACTATATTCGAGGCACAATCTAAGGCATGAAGACATATCCATACATAGAGGGGCTTGCTTTCAAGGAACTCGTACAGCAGATTTCTACAAGTTAGGGCTTTTCAAATGCTCTAGAAGAATGTGAACGTTCAGTAGGCTCCATTTTCATTTCAAAGAAAGATCGTTTGACTTCCATAGCAAAGGTGGAGACCTTCAACGTTGAGTCCAATACTTATACCTTGACCATTTCAGGCAAGTCTTGTGGTTCCTTCTGGAGGTGTGTGGCTCTTGCAGAAATGTGAAGATCTTCCATCGTCTCAGACTTTGGTGTCATTTGCAATCATCCAGAAAGCTTCCAGGTCTAGGTTCCAGACCACCAGCACACACAGTCAGTAGCCAACGGATTGGATTCCAGGAATACGCATTGTTCACCGGCATTACCGTTGATATTGTTGCTGCACACTCAATGCAGTGGGCAGGGCCTGGATTGTCCACTGGGTCTC
>NW_011378110.1:0-469 GCF_000754665.1 Bison bison bison
TAATCATGCATCCTGGGGCTGTAACCATCCTTTATCAGTAATCTAAGCTCCTCTTTTCTCATATCTTTTTAATTCTTCCTCAGTATATCATGATTTATCCTGTTCCACATCCCAGTCCTACTGTGCCCTTTTTTATACATAATAGCTACTTCTTTAGGACAATATATATCAGCTAAACGTCTCTTGGTCTCTCTGAAAAGCTTAATAGGTTCTCCTGTTACCATTTTAAACTGCCTTTCTTTCTATATTGCAACATGAACATGTAAAGTCAAATAAGCATATTAGAATCAGGGTAGATATTTACTCGGTGGCCTTTGCTTAACTCTAGAGCTCAGGTCAGAGCCACAACTGATCACTGGTTCCCTGGGGGAAAGATTTTGCTTCTTAAACCTGTTCACATGTCACCACGGAGTAACCTGCTTTATGTTTTCCATCGTGAACAAAAAAACTGCCATCTGTAAATATTTCC
>NW_011378110.1:569-1894 GCF_000754665.1 Bison bison bison
TTGTTAAATGTCATCAGACTAGGAAAAGCCATTGTATATCATTGCTGTTGAAGGTATTCACAGACTTGGAGAAAGTTTTTTCCTTAAAGTGGAGATGTCCACCATGGGAAGCCTTCCACTGATGAAGTCAGGAGCCTTCTGTACATCCAGCAGTTAGACCGATTGTGGAATGCAGCATAGGAGGGAGCTCAGGACAGGAAAGCATTGTCTTGAAGATCAAAGGGCAGACTCAGGATTTTTGGAGTCAGCATAAGTAGGCTGACATAGATTATCGGGCCCATCTGAATAGTCCAAAGTCAGAGCATAGAAAGTAATGGCATAAAATGACATCACTTAATTCTGGTCAGGGTACTATCTCTTAACTCGAGTGTGATGCACCCACGAATCATTTCCTGCCACTTTGACAGCCTTGGGATAAAAAAGAATAACTCATAAAGGCCATCCCAGAGAGGTCTGAGGGACTGGCCCCCAGATCCCAACGTTTTTTATCAGGACTTTGGTTATGCTTCAGAGACTTGCTTGACTCAGAGGCTGTGTCAGGAGTTACTTCTCAGAGTTTCATTAATTCCTGTTGAAGAGCTGAGTTACATAATTAGTTAATTCTAAGGCTTTATGGTCTATACCAATGTCTGTGCATAAGAAAGGCTTTTCATAAGTACATTCAAAGGGGGACAGTCCCTCCTTTTGGGGCGCAGTCTGAGCCCTCATTAAAGCTATGTGTAGAACTTTAATCTAATTGTCCTGCATCTTTTGAGTTAATTTGTGCAGATAACTTTTGATAATGTCATTAGGTTTTTCAACCATTCCTGAGGATTGGGGTCTCCAGGAACAGTGTAAGTGATATTGTATTCCTAGAGCTTTAGACACCCACTGAGTTACATCAGCTTTAAAGGCAGAGCCATTGTCAGTCTGAAGGCTCTGTAGTACCCCAGACCTGGGGATAATTTCATGGATTAAAATTCTTATAACCTCCTTAGCCTGTTGACTACAATAGGGAAAAGCCTCAATCCATCCTGTGAAAGTATCCAGCTAAACATGAAATCAATATACATTAAATTTTGGTATATGAGTAAAATCAATGTAGTGGTCCTTTCCAGGATATTTTCTCCTTTGTTATAATCCAGATTTTGCTAGCTTTTAGTCTTTCGGTTATTATTATTATTTCAAACATCACATATTTTGATAATGTTATTTATAGTTTTCATTACATTTTTATCTTGAAACAAATGAGAAGCCACCTGGTAAGTACTCTCTGCACCCAAATGAAAACACTGGTGTAAACCCTTAAGAATTTTTCATTAATCATTTTCAGAAATTATTAATCA
>NW_011378110.1:1994-2315 GCF_000754665.1 Bison bison bison
ATTTAAATTTCCATAAATTTTAAGCTCAGTCACTGATCCTTCTAACAGCAATGACTGATGTTCAAGAATCCCAATGCTGTCATCCAAATACTAACCTTAGATTGTAAGATTCCATTCAGGTCATGAGAAGTCATTACAGTAAGATTTCATACATTATTTATTTTTAAGGCCTCAGGTTGTTAATAAAGCAGTTGCCCCAATTACTCTTAGACAGTGTGGGCACCCACATGAGATTACATCTAATTCTCTACTTAAACAACCAATAGGTTGCTGGTGAGGCCCTTGGGGTTGTGTCAAAACCCCCAAGGCCATAACTTTTCT
>NW_011378110.1:2426-2780 GCF_000754665.1 Bison bison bison
AGTATCAGATCAGATCAGTTGCTCCGTCGTGTCCGACTCTTTGCGACCCCATGAATTGCAGCATGCCAGGCCTCCCTGTCCATCACCAACTCCCGGAGTTCACTCAGACTCACGTCCATCGAGTCAGTGATGCCATTTAGCCATTTCATCCACTGTCGTCCCCTTCTCCTCTTGCCCCCAGTCCCTTCCAGCATCAGATTCTTTTCCAATGAGTCAACTCTTCACATGAGGTGGCCAAAATACTGGATTTTCAGCTTTACCATCATTCCTTCCAAAGAAATCCCAGGGCTGATCTCCTTCAGAATGGACTGGTTGGATCTCCTTGCAGTCCAAGGGACTCTCAAGAGTCTTCTC
>NW_011378110.1:2880-3658 GCF_000754665.1 Bison bison bison
TCAAGCCATCTCATCCTCTGTCTTCCCCTTCTCCTCCTGCCCCCAATCCCTTCCAGCATCAGAGTCTTTTTCAATGAGTCAACTCTTTGCATGAGGTGGCCAAAGAACTGGAGTTTCAGTTAGCATCATTCCTTCCAAAGTAATCCCAGGGATGATCTCTTTCAGAATAGACTGGTTAGATCTCCTTGCAGTCCAAAGGACTCTCAAGAGTCTTCTCCAACACCACAGTACATATATAGGTATAATTCTCTCAGGGCCTATGGCCCTAGTCCATTCTGATATGACTAGGTCCAGATATCAAATAGATTGTTAACAAAGCTGAGCTTTTTCTCTTGATGCCTTGTAACTGCAGCCTGCCAGAAAGTTTAAGAAATCTTTTGAGGCTTGTGAGCACGTTTCCTCCGCCTCAGAACAGAACAAAATATCCTTTGCATATTGTAGTACCACTGTTTTGGGGCTATTAAAGTTTTGTAGAATCCGTGACAAACTTTGCCTGAACAGGTGAAGGCTGTCATGAAATCACTGGGGCAACACTTTCCAGGTTAGCCGAGAAGCTGGCTGCATAGGGTCTTCAAAGGCAAATAGAAATTGATTTTCTTCTTCCAAAGGCACTAAATAACAGGCATTTTAAAATAAATTACTGAGAAATATGTGGCTCTTTCGGGAATTTCAGACAATAGAGTATAAGGATTAGGCACCACAGCGTGTAAAGGAACTACAGCCTTATTTATTATTTGTAAATCTTGAACTAGTCTCCATTCACCATTTGATTTCTTTA
>NW_011378110.1:5925-6141 GCF_000754665.1 Bison bison bison
TTTCTCCTTTTCTTTCTTCCCCTATTTTTCCCTGCCATAATAGACTGTTTGAGCCAGTTTCAGCAGATTATCTAAAAACCGATTTGTTCCATACTTGTTTTAGTAGCTTATGGTGGATATCTAGAACAGACTGAGTGAGAAATCTATCTTTTAAGATCACTCTTCCCTCTTCACTTTCAGGGTCAATCTCAGTGTATCTGAGAAAGGCTTATCTCA
>NW_011378110.1:6241-6655 GCF_000754665.1 Bison bison bison
GTGAAAAGAGAAAGTGAAGTCGCTCAGTCGTGTCCTACTCTTAGCGACCCCATGGGCTGCAGCCCTCCAGGCTCCTCCATTCATGGGGTTTTCCAGACAAGAATTCTGGAGTGGGGTCCCATTGCTTCTCCAGAGTAAGTTGCCTCAGTGTCTAAAAGGAAGTCAATAAATTGGCCACACACAGTTACTAATACCCGGGGTTTCTCAGATGTAATTAGGACAGGAACTTGTGTGGGGACTCCCGGGCACCTTCAGTCCTGATTGCCTTGAGAGTCTGACCCCTGAAACCTACACCTCTGGGGGCAGTCTCTCCTCCAGTGTGGTCCCTTGCAGACTGTATATGGAGCTGAGGGTGGCTTAGATGTCTGGGGGCAATTCTGCTTGGGGTGCCCGTCCTTTTCACAGTAATAGCAA
>NW_011378110.1:6755-7621 GCF_000754665.1 Bison bison bison
TCTGGTTCTATAATTGGGACTGTCTGATTCCCAGTGGGTAGGGTGACTATCTCATCCTCCCTTTTCGCTACTTGCGTGCTTGTGTGGGGACCTCCAGGCTACAAGCCATTCATCACCAAAAGTAACAGCTTTCCCCAAAAGTCAAGTTTTTGAGTTGGGAGTCAGTGTTTGTCCCAAGATATACATCAAATCATGTGAAGTAAGGTCATAAAGCAGAGTAACACCTTTAAAGGCTCTAATATATTTTTTCTGGGTCCTCCAAATAGTCTCCCAGATATTCCTTGATTATTTGTATTTCTTGGTAAGGAAAGCACTTATTAACTCTTGGAGACTGACTATTTCTCTCAGTGGATGCTTCTTAAAAAGGCAACAGCTTGTGTGGCTGTTCTTCAGCCTCTCTGGCTGCTCTGTGCATATGATCCCAGGGATAGATTGGAAAAACATGATTTTCTTTATTTCTTTGCCTCCTCTCCTCCATCTCATCCTGTACTTTTAGATTTTGCTATCTGAGCTTCTCTTACTTCAATTGTCTGAGGTTTTATTGAAATCAGAGTAGTCTTTGCTATCTGAGCTTCTCTTACTTCAATTGTCTGAGGTTTTATTGAAATCAGAGTAGTCTGAGGTAGTACTGAGATAGGGGTTCTTTGGGTGTCTACTTGGGCAGTTTGAATCTCAGTTTTGGTTTTTACTGAGACCAAGACAACCTTTCAAGGAGTGTGGGGTCAGGGCCGGGGGTGGTTCTCTGACTTTCAGTTTCGTTAGTTTGGAGCTCTGCATATTGGAGCAAAATAGGAGGACAGGAGGGAGCTGAGGGTTTCATACCCTTAGGGCATATGTCTAGCATATGTTACAGAGAGAAAAAAAGG
>NW_011378110.1:7727-8447 GCF_000754665.1 Bison bison bison
GTCTTCACCTTACTGATGCAGGCCCTGTACTCATCCCTCCTATTTCTACCACTGAGGTGGGGTAGAGATGCACCAGGGGTAGATCTGATGACATCTCATATTGATGCCCCATATTGATGTTCCTCATCATTAAAACCTTTCTTGCCTCTGATGCCACCCAGGGTGCAGAGTAGCCTTCTGGAATGCCTCCCAAGCTAAGACTGTTGTGGGAAACATTCATCACCTGAGTGCCTGTGTACAACCCTGAGTATATTTCTGACCACAATAAGAGTGGTATGAACATAAAACTCAGATGTTCCTTCCAAGCCTCACCACACCAGTATAAGCAATACCAAAAGAGCTGGTAAAGGGCTGGCCAGTAAGGTAAAAGTGTTTTTGTCTTGATTTATTAGGGTCAGTCCTCCCAGTTCATTCCCACAGATTCCACAGAAAGAATATCTAAGGAGTTAGGACAAAAGCAACTGGAGAACCTCCTCTGGCCCTATAAGAGCTAGCATTACTTAAGGAAGAAGTCTACTGTACTTCCTGAGTAACTTTCACGTGAGTGATGCTCTTGGATATAGAGCTCCATCTAGCTTCCAAACTTTTGACTGCTAGGTTTGCTGTGCATTTCCTGACTACTGACTTAAGTTTGAGACTTAAGTAACAGCACCCAGCAACAGCATATACCTCAAGTCCCCTGAAAGTCTATGATCCAACAGATTAGATTAGCAGTTCTAA
>NW_011378110.1:10774-11809 GCF_000754665.1 Bison bison bison
GCAGCAGCAGCAGCAGCATACATGAAAAATTAGGCTTCCTTTGTGGCTCAGCTGATAAAGAATCCACCTGCAATGCAGAAGACCTGGTTTTGATCCCTGGTTTGGGAAGATTCCCTGGAGAAGGAAAAGGCTACCCACTCCAGTATTCTGGCCTGGAGAATTCCACGGGCTGTATAATCTATGGGGTCGCAAAGAGTCGGACACGACTGAGTGACTTTCACTACCACTACTATACTGAAAATCAAGAAACTGATGCAACCACTATTGAAAACAGTAAGCAGTTCTATTATTTTTACTAAGGGTAATTGCTTTACAGAATTTTGCTGTTTTCTTTCAAACCTCAACATGAATCAGCCATATATATACATATACCCCCTCCTTTTGAAGCTGGGAGGATCCCAAGCCCGAGGGACAGCGGCCAAGAGGAGCTACCCCCCATGTCCAAGGTCAGGGGCTGCGGCTGGGAGCAGCAACCCCATGTCCAAGGAGTGGTGGCTACACGGGTGCAGGAAGGCCTAGAGGAGCTATTCCACATTCAAGGTCAGGAGGGGCGGCCGTGAGGAGATACCCCTCATCCAAGGTAAGGAGCAGCTGCTGCGCCTTGCTGGAGCATCTGTGAAGAGATACCCCACGTCCAGGATAAGACAAACCCAAATAAGACAGTAGGTGTTGCAAGAGGGCATCAGAGGGCAGACACACTGAAACCATAATCACAGAAAACTATAAAGTCAATCTAATCACAGTAGGACCACAGTCTTATCTAACTCAATAAAACTAAGCCATGCCCTGTGGGGACACCCAAGATGGGCGGGTCACGGTGGAGAGGTCTGACAGAATGTGGTTCACTGGAGAAGGGAATGCAAAACCACTTCAGTATTCTTGCCTTGAAAACCCCAAGGACAGCATGAAAAGGCAAAATGATAGGATAATGAAGGAAGAATTCCCCAGGTGAGTAGGTGCCCAATATGCTACTGGAGATTAGTGGAGAAATAACTCCAGGAAGAATGAAGGGATGGAGCCAAAACAAAAACAATA
>NW_011378110.1:11962-13247 GCF_000754665.1 Bison bison bison
TAGGAAGTCAAGAAACACCTGGAGTAACAGGCAAATTTGCCCTTGGAATACAGAATGAAGCAGTGCAAAAGCTAATAGAGTTTTGCCAAGAAAATGCACTGGTCATAGCAAACACCCTCTTGCAACAACACAAGAGAAGACTCTACAAATGGACATCACCAGAGGTCAAAACCAAAATCAGATTGATTATATTCTTTGCAGTGAAAGATAGAGAAGCTATATATAGTCAAAAAAAAACAAGATCAGGATCTGACTGTTGCTCAGATCATGAACTCCTTTTTGGCAAATTCAGACTTAAATTGAAGAAAGTAGGGAAAATCACTAGACCATTAAGGTATGACCTAAATCGAATCCCTTATGATTATACAGTGTAAGTAAGAAATAGATTTAAAGGACTAGATCTGATAGAGTGCCTGATGAATTATGGACTGAGGTTCATGACATTGTACAGGAGACAGTGATCAAGACCATCCCTATGGAAAAAGAAATGCAATAAAGAAAAATGGCTGTCTGGGGAGGCCTTACAAATAGCTGTGAACAGAAGAGAATTAAAAAGCAGAGGATAAGAGGAAAGATACAAGCATCTGAATGCAGAGTTCCAAAAACTAGCAAGCTAAGCTGCTGCTAGCAAGAAGAAATAAGAAAGCATTCCTCAGAGATCAGTGCAAAGAAATAGAGGAAAACAACAGAATGGTAAAGACTAGAGATCTCTTCAAGAAACCTAGAGATACCAAGGGAACATTTCATTCAAAGATGTGCTTGATAAAGGACAGAAATGGTATGGACCTAACAGAAGCAGAAGACATTAAGAAGAGGTGGCAAGAATACACAGAAGAACTGTACAAAAAAGATCTTCATGACCAAGAAAATCATGATGGTATGATCACTGACCTAGAGCCAGACATCCTGGAATGTGAAGTCTATTGGCCTTAGAAAGCATCACTACGAACAAAGCTAGTGGAGGTGATGGAATACCAGTTGAGCTATTTCAAATACTGAAAGGTGATGCTGTCAAAGTGCTGCACTCACTGCCAGCAAATTTGGAAAACTCAGCAGTGGCTACAGGGCTGGAAAATGTCAGTTTTCATTCCAATCCCAAAGAAAGGCAATGCCAAAGAACGTTCAAACTACCACACAATTTAATTCATCTCACATGCTAGTAAAGTAATGCTCAAAATTTTCCAAGCCAGGCTTCAGCAGTACATGAACCATGAACTTCCAGAAGTTCAAGCTGATTTTAGAAAAGGCAGAGGAACCAGCAATCAAATTGCCAACATCTGCTGGT
>NW_011378110.1:14901-15106 GCF_000754665.1 Bison bison bison
ATCACTCTTGATAAGTCAGTCCCTGTAGATTATGGATTTGACAGGTATTTGTGGGAATCCGTGACTTTCAGCCTTCCAATGTAAGCCTTCCTCTCACTCATTCCCTTTGCTAAGCATCAGGGAATTCCCAGCACTGTTTGTCCATTTTACCTCAGTTGGAGTACTGATTGCCGGCAATATTGTCTGTCTCATTTGAAAAGTAAGT
>NW_011378110.1:15206-17932 GCF_000754665.1 Bison bison bison
CTTTAGGATGGACTGCTTGGATCTCCTTGGAGTCCAAGGGACTCACAGGGGTCTTCTCCAGCACCACAATTCAAAAGCATCAATTATTCGATGCTCAGCTTTCTTCACAGTCCAACTCTCACATCTGTACATGTAAGACCATAGCCTTGACTAGACCTTCATGTATAGGATGTTGTTAACCTTTCTGTAGTACATGGTTGACTTACATGTGTTTTTCAAAATCTGTTTTGTTTTGCTTTGTTTTGTTTTTTCTTAAATACTCTTAGGCATGGAGCTGCCAGATCATATGGTCAGTCTCTTCCTAGATTTCAAGTGACATTTATAATGGCTCCTACCAAATATATCCTATTAGTACCATAAAGATTTCCCTTTAAAAATGTTCCTGTACCATGTCTTCTCTTTATAATATTTGATACTTTTTCACTACCCAGAGGTGATACCTCATGAAGTATAGTTTGTGTATCTCCAAAAGTAGACTGGACTTCCCAGGTGGCACTGTCATAAAGAATCCTCCTGCAAAGGCTGGAGTCAAAGGAGATGCAATTTGGAAAGATCCCCTGGAGGAGGAAATGGCAACTCATTCCAGAATTCTTGCCTGGAAAATTCCATCGACAGAGGAAATTGTTGGGCGATGATCTCTAGGATCACAAAGCAGTGAACCCAAAAGAGCTCATGGTAATTCACTATAATGAACGTATTTCATGTGCTTTTAAAGGAATATTGAAAATTGTATTTACCTGCTGATATTTTCTTGCAGATATGATGTGCTATTTGATATTTTTCATTCACAGGAGACTGATAGCAGTTACTGAAAGACAGATGATATTTAAATCCCAGCAGCCTTGGGAATATTATGTGATTTTCTTTTCTTTTTTTTTTTTTAATTGGCTCCTGTCATGTTCAAAGATAGATACCATGTCAAGTCCAGCAGCCTTGTGAATATCAGATGCCCATCAGTGATAGTTTTAAGGCTGCTATTACAGAGAAAACCATCCACACTGCAAGGCTTCATTATCCCCTCCTCTTTTAGCATGGCCTGCACTTCCTGAGAGTTTTTGTCAGGCCTGTTAAGTGCATTAGAGTAGAATAAGCCAGAGGATGCCACCAAACCTGGTGTCTCCTCAATCTTGGATTTTTGAAGTAAATATTCTGTTCTCTTTAAGTTGAAGACAAGGGTGAGTTGGTTTTACATGTATAGATTCTTCCCAAGACCCTGAGACTATTCTATGTATTCAGCTGTTCTTGCTTTTACCCACATATTATTAGAATGTGTGTCATCTACTATGCTTACTGCAGTAGGTTTACATGGATTCTGGATTTTATATGCATCTGTGGAAAGAAATTAATATCAAATTCCAGATGTATAATTTCCATCCACCAATGTCCTCTGCTACCCAAAAGTTTCTTGCCAGGTTGGATGTCCATGTCATGTTTGTGTGTATGCCCACTGGAGTGAATTTTTGTATCCAGCCTCTCCATTGCATTCCATGATGTTTCTTCAGTTGAAGCTCTTTCAGGCAATGTGATGATCTCTGGACTTATCTCTATTTATGAAGATGGCCCACTTTCATTTTTCAGTCCTTAATTCAAAATTCATTCTAGACCTATATAACACTTCCTTATGCATTCCTCTGTACAGGTATGGTATCTTAACTTTCATATCTTTGGTGTTGAATGGTGCAGCAGGACCCGGTTTGGTGTGTGTGGTGTTTGAAATCTGTTCATTTCTGAACTATTCCAGGATCTGATTTATCATACTGTCTCTAAGTCTTTATTTATGTATTTCTCTTTCTTGGGAGTGCACTTTTCTAATCATGGTTAAAGTGGCTCTTACCAGGCCCATCCCACCAGTAATCAAAAGGGTCCACTGTACTAATGCTACTCTACCATTGATGTCATGTCCAGCTTTCAAAAGTGGCCTTTTCCCACTTTCAGGCAGAGGTGATAATGTCCTCCCAGCTTAGACGTCTGTATCTCTTAGAATTAGCCTTATGCTACACTGTCATCTGCTTTTTTAAAGAAGCATGCAATTGTGTTTACCTGTTCATATCCTCTTCCTGTTAGTTTCCCCTGCATTTACTTTATTTAATTTTCCCTTCTGTGAGCCCTGGCAATTTATTAAGGGTGCATATCAGTTAAGAGTTCAGCACCCTTGTGAATAGTGTGTCCATCAGCAAGCATTTTAAGATTACTGTTATAGAAAATGTCCACAAGGCAGCAGAATTTCTTCATCCCCTCCTCCTGTTACTATGCTAAGAGCAGCCTGGGGGTTATCCCAGGCCTGGTTGTAAATGAAAATAAAATGAGACACAGGAAGTTATCAAAAGTTTTTGTCTTTTTAGTCTTTGAGGTTTTTCTTTAAGTGAAAATTTGTTTCTTATTCATGAGTATTTACACCATTGTAGTTCTTGCAGGGAAAGTGTTTCTCATTCCCCTACAAAGCTACCTGGAGGTATTAAGCTGCAGCTGTTGTCACAGATGTTTTTAGAATGTATTGAGCACATGTCTCTTACTAGAGGAGGTTCATGTGGATTATGAATTGAATAGCTATTTGTGGATATAAGTTTATTCCAGCCTTCACCTTTTGTCCTCTCACCCACCAACGCCGTTTGCTAACCGTAAATTTCTTACCAGGAGTGTAAGTCCATTTCTCTTTTTTTGGGTACTCATCACCATCAATGTTTTTTTAATCCCCTGTGAAATGTACATGATATGATATCTCTTTA
>NW_011378110.1:18050-18643 GCF_000754665.1 Bison bison bison
TCCATGATCTGTTGGTTTCTCAAATGCTCTGGGAGTGAAACCTCCAAGTGACATCTTCTGTCCCATTTTGTGACTCCAAGGGACTTTAATAGTCACGCCCATAAAGGTTCTGTCTGCTTACCTACCACCAGTGGTATATAAGGGTCCACTTTACTAACATTGCTCTGCTCTTTCTTGTCTGTAGAGTTTTGGATAGTGGCCTGTTGGGTTTCACAGTGGTGATATTGCATTGCAGTGTAACTTTTCATATCACTGATAATAAAGCAAACGAGGCACATTTCCAGAGGCTTCTTTCTAGGCATTGACTGGTATTTACCTGTTGTTGTTTCCTTCCTGATTGTGTGGTTTGTTTTTGTTTTTATTTTGTTGTGCAAACCCTGGCCATTTTATAAGGGTATGTGTCATTTAGAGACTGGTCACCTTGTGAATAATCACTGTCTATCAGCTTAAGGTTTAAGGTTGTTTCTCCCTATAGTGAACACAAGGCGGCAGCATATCTTCAGGTTGCTTCTTGTTACTATGGTAACTGAATCTTTAGAGGTATGAGTAATTTCAGCTTGTAAATGAGAGTAGAATGAGGTAGAGGAAGCCCA
>NW_011378110.1:19384-19754 GCF_000754665.1 Bison bison bison
GTTTCAGGTCTCCTTTTCCTAGGCTTCAAGGTTGAAATCTTTCTTCTTTTTGGTTTCTGCCCTCCTAAGGTTGGTCCAGTGATTTGTGTATCGATTATATAGGGTGAGAGTTTTTGTTTTTCCTCTGAAGGGCAAGACTAAGTGAGGTGGTAATCCTGTAATCCTGTTTGCTGATGATTGGGTTTTTATTTTTGTTTTGTTTGATTTTTGGATGAGGAGTCCTGCACAGCATGCTATTGATGGTTGGGTGATGCAGGGTCTTGTATTTAAGAGGTTTCCTTTGTGTGAGTTCTCACTATTTGATACTCCCTAGGGTTAGTTTTCTGGTAGTCTAGGATCTTGGAGTCAGTACTCCCACTCCAAAGGCTCA
>NW_011378110.1:19854-20858 GCF_000754665.1 Bison bison bison
ACAGTTTAGATTTCATATCTCTGATAGAAAATGCTGTTGAACTCTATTCATGAGCTTTTTGTACCATTCATATGGTTTTTAGTTTTTGAAAGCACTTTGAGTAGCATTTACATGGTGATGTTTACTTCCCAAGTGTGTCCAAATTTGTTTTGATTTTTGTTTTTATTATTATTGTTTTTTGATATGTGACCCCTGACATGTTGAAGGGTAGGTGTCATGTCGAGTCCAGTGGACTTGTGAATATGAACTATCTATCAGCAGTAGCTTGAAGGCTGTGGTTACAGAGAAAAGACTCCATGCTGCAAGTTTGTTTGTTTGTTTGTTTGTCTTTTAATTCCCTCCTCTTTTAGGATGGCTACTAATCTTGTCTTAGAGTTTTTGTCATGATTGGTTGTACATTAGTGTAGAATGAGCCAGAAAAGCCACCAAATCTGGTGTCTCTTCACTCTCATTAGATCAGCCCTCCTTAAATCCCCTAAGTGTAGCTGTCCTAGTCAGCCCTCATTATCTTAACTTTCCTTAGCTTTGCTCTCCTTAGCTCAGCTGTGTCTGGCTGTCCTTAGTTTAGGTCTCCTTAGCTCTCCTCAGCTCAGATCCCCTAAGATCAGCCCTCCTAGCTCTCCTTCACATATCCCTCCTTAGAATAGGTATCATTAGCTCGGCTCTCCATAGCTTTCCTTAGCTCAGCCTCCTTACTACAGCTGTCATGAGCTCAGGTCTCCTTAGCTTAGCTTTCCTTAACACAGCTCTCCTCTCTTTAGCTTAGCTGTCCTTATCTTAGCTCTCCTTAGCTCAGCCCTCCTTAGCTCAGCCCTCCTTAGGATAGCTATCGTTAGCTCAGTTCTCCTTCAGTCATTCATTTCAGTCGCTCAATCTTGTCCAGCTCTTTGTAATCCTATGGACTGCAGTGAACTGGGCCTCTCTGTCCATCACCAACTCCCAGAGTTTACTCTTCAGGTAGTTTGCCTATTTCCTCTTCATTTATTTTTACTTCTGTGTTATGT
>NW_011378110.1:20958-22884 GCF_000754665.1 Bison bison bison
GTGTGAGTTCTCACTATTTGATACTCCCTAGGGTTAGTTTTCTGGTAGTCTAGGGTCTTAGAGTCAGTGTTCTTACTCCAAAGGCTCAGGGCTTGATCTCTGGTCAGGAATGAAGATTCTACAAGCAGTTTGGCATGGCATTAGTGATAGTATAAGAAATATCCAAAAATGAGAAAACAAAGATGAACCCCAAACAAAATCAGGAAAATAATAATGAAAATAATGGAATATATACATATACACTCATGAGCAAAGTGAAAAAAATCAAACAAAAATAAAGTACAGTAGATTGAGCCAGCAAAGAAAGCAAATAAAAGAGTATATTTACCAGTTAAGAGCAAATTAACTATAGCACAAACTGGAAAACAACACTAAGGCAAGGTGCCAAGTGGGAAATAAAACAATGAAAACAAAGCTAACAAGTGTGTTGAGAGGAAATGAAAGAATGAAAGGAAAGAAAAAATAGATATGCAAAATTAAAAGTAGATGAAAATGACTTATATACATTAAAGATTAATTGCAAGGGGAAAAGAAGAGTAGGAAAGACAAATAAATAAATGTAGAAATATGTAATAAGTTGAAAAAATTAATTAAAATTATAAAAAAAACAAGAAAAAAATGGAAAAAGAAAGAAAAAAGGAAAAAAATAAAGGAAACTCCACAGAACTGCAAACACAAAGTAGAGGCAGAGGTTTATAACAACAATAAAGACTGTGATGGAATATACATATATAGATATACACCCATAAGCCAAATTATAACAGTCCAACAAAGATAGGGTACAATAGATTGATCTGTCAAACACAGGAAACCAAAAATTGTATCTCCCAGAAGAAAACTACCTAAAGCACAAACTGGAAACAAACAAACAAACAAAAATGGAACAAGATGCCAACTGGGGAATAAAGCAAAGAAAATAAAACTAACAAATTTGTTGTGAAGAAAGAATGAAAAGAAGAATAAATATGCAAAGTTAAACAGAGGTAGGTAAAGGAGATTTATATATATATATATCCTGGAGAACCATCCTCCCTGACAGAGAAGCATGGCAGGCCACGGTCTACAGGGTAGAAAAGAGTTGGACACTACTGAAGCGACCCTGTGCACATAGGTGCAAGACTTTTCCTGCCTGTGGCAGCTTTCCCAGTGAGAGCTGAGAATGAATATGGTACAGCTTCTTGGCTTGTGGGGACTCTGGCAGCACCAAGTGTGCAAGGACTCAGACTGCCTCTGCTGCAGGAGTTAATGGCCCTTAATCAGAGTCAGGAGTTAATCAGAGTCTTTTGTCCAGCCTCCTGTAGGCCATCCTGTAGGTCTCCTGTAGGCCATCAGGAGGCCTCCATGCCTAATATTTCTTGGTAGCTATGCCCATTCAGGAATTTAGAGGGCTCCCTTGTCTGGGTCCTTCTCTTTTGTTCAGTGAGTCAGGCACATAGAGAGGCACCCCAGGCTGAGGTCCTACTCTGTATTCCGGTGCATCAGGCATTTAAAGGAGCACCCTAGGTGGAATCCTACTCTGTAGTTTGGTAAGTCAGGCACTTGATGGGCCAGACTCTCTATTGGTCAGCTGCTGACGCTGGCATGGGGAGAAAGAGGTTATGGTGATGGCTCCACCCCCTACACATGACTCACAGTATCAACTTGCTTCCATGGCAGCCTGGCTTACCTCCACAGGCATTTCCCTCCACAGTCTCCTCCCTCCTGTCACCTTGGTCTGTCTCTCCAGTATCTTATAATCCTTTGTATTTCTGCATTGGCTGTTGTAACCTCTCATTTTTTATTGCTAGGTTTATTGATTTGATTCTTCTCTCCTTTTTTGTTGATGAATGTGGCTAAATGTTTGGCAATTTTGTTCATCTCATAGAATCAGCTTTTAGTTTTTATTAATCTTTACTATTGTTTCTTTCATTTATTTTTCATTTCTTT
>NW_011378110.1:23294-24714 GCF_000754665.1 Bison bison bison
TTCAGTAACTTTTCAGTTATTTAGAAACATCTTGTTTAAAACCCATGTGTTCGTGTTTCTACAGTTTTTTTTTTTTTTCTTGTAATTTATATCTAGTCACATAGTGTTGTGGTCAAAGAAGATGCCTGATACAATTTCCGTTTTCTTAATTTTACTGAGTTTTTATTTGGGACCCAAGATGTGGTCTATCCTTGAGAATGTTCCATGTGCACTTGAGAAGCAGATGTATTGTTCTGTATTTGGATAGAATGTCCTGAAGTTATCAGTAAGATTCATCTCATCTCATGTATCACTTAAGAATTATGTTTCCTTATTAATTTTCTGCTTTGATCTGTTCTTTGGTGTGAGTGGGGCGTTAAAATCTAATATGATTGTGTTATCGTCAATTTGTCCTTTTATGTCTGTTATTGTTTTTCTTATGTATTGAGGTACTCCTATGCTGGTTGAATAGATATTTACAGTTGTTATGTCTTCCTCTTGGATTCATCACTTGATCATCATGTAGTGTCCTTTCTTACCTCTTTTAACCTTCTTTAGTTTAAGGTCTATTTTGTCTGATATGAGGATTGCTACTACATCTTTCATTTGCTTCTCAGTTTCATGACATATATTTTTCCACTCTCTCACTTTCAGTTTATATGTGTCTGAAGTGGGTTTCTTGTAGACAGCATACATATGGGTCTTTTTTTCTTTTAAATTAATTTATTTTAGTTGGAGGCTAATTACTTTGCAATATTTTTGTGGTTTTTGCATATATTAACTTGAATCAGCCATGGGTGTACATGTGTTCCCTATACTGAGACCTCCTCCCACCTCTCTTCCCATTGCATCCATCAGGGGTTTCCCAGTGCACCGGATTCGAGTGCCCTGTTTAATGCATGAAAGTGGGAGTGGTGATCTACTTCACATAGAGTAATATATATATTTCAATGCTAGTATTAAATCATCCCACCCTCACCTTCTACCACAGAGTCCTAAGGTCTGTTTTTATGTGTGTCTCTTTTGCTATCTCATGTACATGGTCATCATAACCATTTTTAAAATTTCATATATATACATTCAGTCCAGTTCAGTCACTCAGTCATGTGCAACTCTGCGATCTCATGAATTGCAGCATGCCAGGCCTCCCTGTCCATCATCAACACCCGGAGTTCACTCAAACTCATGTCCATCGAGTCAGTGATGCCATCCAGCCATCTCATCCTCTGTCATCCTCTTCTCCTCCTGCCTTCAATCCCTCCCAGCATCAGAGTATTTTCCAATAAATTAACTCTTCGCATGAGGTGGCAAATATATTGGAGTTTCAGCTTTAACATCAAAGAACACCCAGGACTGATCTCCTTTAGAATGAACTGGTTGGATCTCCTTGAAGTCCAAGGGACTCTCAAGTGTCTTTTCCAATACCACAGTTCAAAAGCAT
>NW_011378110.1:25130-25551 GCF_000754665.1 Bison bison bison
TAAAAGATGCTTACTCTTTGGAAGGAAAGTTATGACCAACCTAGATAGCATATTCAAAAGCAAAGACATTGCTTTGTCAACAAAGCACGCTCCCATGCCCGAGGCCAGGGGTGCTGGCCAGGAGGAGCAACCCACGCCAGAGGCCAGGGGCAGTGGCTGGGAGGACCAACCATACATCCAAGGAGCCATGGCTGCATGGGTGAAGGAGGGCCTAGAGGAGCTATCCCACATTGAAGGCTAGGAAGGGCAGTGGTGAGGAGATACCCCACGTCCAAGGTAAGGAGCAATGGTTGCGCTTTGCTGGAGCAGCCATGAAGATATATCCCATGCCCAAGGTAAGAGAAACCCAAGTAAGACGGTAGGTGTTGCAAGAGGACATCAGAGGGCAAACACACTGAAACCATACTCACAGAAAACTAGT
>NW_011378110.1:25651-26144 GCF_000754665.1 Bison bison bison
TGAGTAACTTCTGAGAATTGGTGATGGACAGGGAAGCCTGGCGTGCTGAACTCCATGGGGTCACAAAGAGTTAGACATGACTGAGTGACTAAACTGAAATGACATATACATATGAAAGAACATATCTGGATTTGATAAATTACATTCATAGGCATCCTTCTCTTTCTCCATGAAAAGGCAGCATAAGCACCATAAATATTTATTCACACACACAAACACAAATGAGGGAATACATCTGGATTTTATAAATTACATTCATTAGCATCTTCCTATTTCTCCATGAGGGCAGCATAAGCACAACAAATATTGACTCATACACACATATACTCTGCAGAGTTCCTTGGACTGCAAGGGAATCAAACTAGTCAATACTAAGAAAAATCAGTCCTGAATATTCATTGGAAGGACTGATGATGAAGCTGAAACTCCAATACTTTGGCTACCTGATGCAAAGAACTCATCAGTTCTTTTATTGAATGCAAACAAGTAGAGC
>NW_011378110.1:26979-27829 GCF_000754665.1 Bison bison bison
GATCTCTGTTCGTTTCCAACGCAAACCATTCAATATCACAGTAATCCAAGTCTATGCCCCAACCAGTAATGCTGAAGAAGCTGAAGTTGAATGGTTCTATGAAGACCTACAAGACCTTTCAGAACTAACACCCAAAAAAAGATGTTCTATTCATTATAGGGGACTGGAATGCAAAAGTAGGAAGTCAAGAAACACCTGGAGTAATAGGCAAATTTGGCCTTGAAATACGGAATGAAGCAGGGCAAAGACTAATACAGTTTTGCCAAGAAAATGCACTCATCATAACAAACACCGTCTTCCAACAACACAAGAGAAGACTCTATACATGGACATTACCAGATGGTCAACACCGAAATCAGATTGATTATATTCTTTGCAGCCAAAGATGGAGAAGCTCTATACAGTCAGCAAAAACAAGACCAGGAGCTTTTGAAGAAAGTAGGGAAAACCACTAGACCATTCAGGTATGACCTAAATCAAATCCCTTATGATTATAGAGTGGAAGTGAGAAATAGATTTAAGGGCCTAGATCTGATAGATAGAGTGCCTGATGACCTATGGGAAGAGGTTCATGACATTGTAGAGGAGACAGGGATCAAGACAATCCCCATATAAAAATAAATGCAAAAAAGAAAAATGGCAGTATGGGGAGGCCTTACAAATAGCTGTGAAAAGAAGAGAAGTGAAAAGCAAAGGAGAAAAGGAAAGATATAAACATCTGAATGCAGAATTCCAAAGAATAGCAAGAAGAGATAAGAAAGACTTCTTCAGCGACCAATGCAAAAAAATGCGGAAAACACAGAATGGGAAAAACTGAGATCTCTTCAAGAAACTCAGAGATATCAAAGGA
>NW_011378110.1:27929-31106 GCF_000754665.1 Bison bison bison
TGACCTAGAGCCAGACATCCTGGAATGTGAAGTCAAGTGGGCCTTAGAAAGCATCACTACGAACAAAGCAAGTGGAAGTGAAAGAATTCCAGTTGAGCTATTCCAAATCCTGAAAGATGATGCTGTGAAAGTGCTACACTCAATATGCCAGCAAATTTGGAAAACTTTGAGCATTACTTTACTAGCGTGCTGCAATTCATGGGGTCTCAAAGAGTCAGACACGACTGAGCGACTGATTTGATCTGATCTGATCTTATTGTGAATAGTGCTTCTATGAACAATGGAGTGCATATATATTTTGAGATTAGTGTTTTTCCTGGTTTATGCCCAGGAATGGAATTTCTGGATCATTTGATAATTCTAATTTTACTTTTCTGAGGAACTTCCATACTGTTTTCCATAGTGTTTGCACCAATTTATTTTCCCGCCAATAGGGTAGGAGGGTTTCATTTCCTCTACATCCTCTCCAGGATTTGTTATTTGTATACTTTTTTAAAAATTTGTTTATTTTAATTAGTGGCTAATTACTTTACAATATTGTATTGGTTTTACCATACATCAACATGAATCAGACTTTTGATGGTTACCGTTAAGACTGGTGTGATATGATACCTCATTGTAGTTTTGATTTTCATTTCTCTAGTAATTAGGAATATCATGTATTTGTTCATGTACCTCTTGACCATCTGTATATTGTCTTTAGAGAAATGTCTGTTTGCGTCTTCTGTCCTTTTATTTATTTAATTTTGTTTAGGTATGGCTGCACTGTATCTTCTTTTCTGTGCATGGGCTTTTCTCTAGTTGCAGTGAGTGGGAGCTACACTCTAGTGGCAGTATGAGGAGGTCTCATTGTTGTGGCTTCTCTTGTTGCTGAGCAAGTGCTCTAGGGCATGCTGATTTCAGATGTTACAGTGTGTGGTCTCAATAGTTGTGTTGCATGGCCTGAATTGCCCCTTGGCATATGGAATCTTCAAGAACAGGGATAAAGCCCTTGTCCCTGGCATTGGCAGTGGGATTCTTAACCAGTGGACCACTGGGGATGTCCTTACCCATTTTTTGATTTTTTTTTTTTCTTTTCTATTATTGGGCTACATGAGCTGTTTCTGTATTTTGAAGATGAATTCTTGTTACACGTTTTTTTCAAATAATTTCTCTCATTCAGAGGATTGTGTTTTAATTTTATCTACCGTTTCCTTATCTGTGCAAAAATCTTGAAGTTTAATTACGTCTCATTTGTTTGTTTTTATTTTCATTACTGTATGAGATGGCTCAAAAAAGATCTGTGATTTACATCAAAGAGTGTGTTTCCTGTTTTCCTCTAAGAGTTTTAGAGTGTCTGGTCTTAAATTAGATCTTTGATCCACTTTGTTTTTCTGTGTGATGTCAGGTAGTGTTCTAATTTCATTATTTGTCATGTGGGTGTACAGTTTTCCAGGCATCATTTATTGAAGAGACTGTTTTTTTCAATTGTATGTACTATCCTCTTTGTTATAGATTAGGTAACCATAGATGTATAGATTTTATCTCTGGGCTTTCCTTCTTCTGCCATTGATTGGTATTTTTGTTTTTGTGCCAATATCAAACTGTATTGATTACTGTAGCTTTGTAATGTAGTCTGACATGAGGGAGCCTTATTACTCCAGCTCTGTTTTTATTTCTCAAGATTGCTTTGACTAATTGGCTTCTTTTATGTTTTTATACTGGAGAAGACAATGGCACCCCACTCCAGTACTCTTGCCTGGAAAGTCCTATGGATGGAGAAGCCTGGTGGGCTGTAGTCCATGGGGTCACTAAGAGTCGGACACGACTGAGCGACTTCCCTTTCACTTTTCACTTTCCTGCATTGGAGAAGGAAATGGCAACCCACTCCAGTGTTCTTGCCTGGAGAATCCTGAGGACGGGGGAGCCTGGTGGGCTGCCATCTATGGGGTCGCACAGAGTCGGATACGACTCAAGCGACTTAGCAGCAGCAGCAGCAGCATGTTTCTATACAAATTATTAACAAAAAAAGTTCTAATTCTGTGAAAAATTCTATTGATATTTTGATAAGGATTGTACTGAATCTATGGATTGCAATTGGTGGTAATGTTCACAATATGGATTATTCCCATTCAAGAACATTGTATATACCTCCATCTGTTTGTGTCAATTTTCTTTCTTTTTTTCTTTTTTTAATTATGGTTTTCTGAGTACATGTCTTTGGCTTCTTTAGGTGGGTTTATTCTTTGTTCAGTTCAGTTCAGTTGTGTCCTACTCCTTGGGACCCCATGGACTGCAACACACCAGGTCTCCCTGTCCATCACCAACTCCTGGACTTTACCTAAACTCATGTCCATTGAGTTCGTGATGCCATACAACCAATTAATCCTATGTCGTCCCCTTCTTCTCTTGCCTTCAGTCTTTCCCAGCATAAGTGTCTTTTCCAAAAAGTTAGCTCTTCACATCAGGTGGCCAAAGTATTGGAGTTTCAGTTTCAACATCAGTCCTTTCAATGAACATCCAGGACTGATCTCCTTTAGGATGGATTGGTTGGATCTCTTTACATTCCAAGGGACCTTCAAGAGTCTTCTACAACATCACAGTTCAAAAGCATCAATTATTTGGCACTCACCTTTCTATGTAGTCCAACTCTCACACCCGTATATCACTACTGGAAAAACCATAGCCTTGACAAGACGGATCTTTGTTGTCAAAGTAATGTCTCTGTTTTTTAATATGCTGTCTAGATTGGCTATAACTTTGCTTCCTAGGAGTAAGTGTCTTTAATGTCATTACTGTAGTCAACATCTGCAGTGATTTTGGAGCCCCCAAAATAAAGTCTGCCACTATTTTCCCTTCTATTTGTCATGAAATGATGGGACTGCCATGGTCTAGTTTTCTGAATGTTGTGTTTTAAGACAACTTTTTTCATTCTCCTCTTTCACTTTCATAAAAAGGCTCTTTAGTTCTTCTTCATTTCCTGCCATAAGGGTGGTGTCATCTGCATGTCTGAGGTTATTGGTATTTCTCCCAGAAATCTTGATTCCAGCTTGTACTTCATCCAGTCAGTCATTTCTCATCATGTACTCTGTCTATACGTTAAATAAGCAGGGTGACACTATACAGCCTTGATGTACTCCTTTTCCTATTTGCAACCAGTCTATTGTTCCATGTCCAGTTCTAACTGTTGCTTCCCTG
>NW_011378111.1:0-661 GCF_000754665.1 Bison bison bison
GCAACCCACTCCAGTATTCTTGCCTGGAGAATCCCATAGACAGAGGAGCCTGGCAGGCTACAGTCCATGGGGTCACAAGGGTCGGACACGACTTAGTGCACTGTCTCACCCCAGAGATCCTGCCACATATACCACAAAACCAAACATCCCCCAATGACCTTGGCCCCACTGTTCCAATCACTCCCAGATGGGAATTCAGGCACATGTCCACAGAGGTCACAGACAACATACATACGGTTCTGTTATGTCCCATATATTACCCTTTCATGTCCCAAGGAAGACATTTTCTCTTAGAGATTTTCATTTAGTGTATCTTTAAAAAAATCTTGTGTTAAACTTGCGTCCATCTTTTTCTTGGGTAAGGACAACCCAGAAATGGCCCTTTTGTGTCTGTGATGTTGCCATTCACAGCTTTCTTGATAGGCCTAGTACAATCTTGAGAACAAGGTTGCTGTATGCTGAATGTCAGACGGTAGCTCTTAGCTTTGCCTATTTTAGGTAGTTATGCTGTGCATTTTTTATTGGTGTACCATGTTTGATATGTCCCTAATACCTTTGAAGTTTTTCTGAGAAATGAATAATGCAACATGAACTTATTAAAATACATTTTAAGCCTTTTAAAAAAAAGAACTATATTGAAGAAGGAACTATTAAGCAGAAA
>NW_011378112.1:0-1012 GCF_000754665.1 Bison bison bison
GATTAACAAGCAGATGAGCGGGCAGGTGTCATGTGGCTCAGCTGGCGATTATCAAGCAGATGAGCGGGCAGGTGTCGCGCGGCTCATCTGGTGATTATCAAGCAGATGAGTGGGCAGGTGTCGCGAGGCTCACCTTTTGATTATCAAGCAGATGAGCGGGCAGGTGTTGCGAGGCTCAGCTGGCGATTATCAAGCAGATGATCGGGCAGGAGTCGCGCTGCTCATCTGGTGATTATCAAGCAGATGAGCGGGCAGGTGTCGCGAGGCTCATCTGGCGTTTATCAAGCAGATGAGCGGGCTGGTGTCCCACGGCTCAGCTGGCGATTATCAACCAGATGAGCGGGCAGGTTTCGCGAGGTTCAGGTGGCGATTATCAGGCCGATGAGCGGACAGGTGTCACCCTGCTAAGCTGGCGATTATCAAACAGATGAGCGGGCAGGTGTCACGCGGCTCACCTCACGATTATCAAACAGATGAGCGGGCAGGTGTCGCGCGGCTCAGCTGACGATTATCAAGCAGATGAGCGGGCAGTTGTCGCGGGGCTCAGCTGACGATTATCAAGCAGATGAGCGGGCAGGTGTCATGTGGCTCAGCTGGCGATTATCAAGCAGATGAGCTGGTAGGTGTCGCGGAGCTCATCTGGCGATTATCAAGAAGATGAGCGGGCTGGTGTCGCGGGGCTCAGCTGGCGATTATCAAGCAGATGAGTGGGCAGGTGTCGAGAGCCTCAGTTGGCGATTATCGGGCAGAGGAGCCGGCAGGTGTCTAGCGGCTCAGCTGGCGATTATCAAGCAGATGAGCGGGCAGGTGTCGCGAGACTCAGCTGGCGATTATCAAGCAGAGGAGCCGGCAGGTGTCGCGGGGCTCAGCTGGCGATTATCAAGCAGATGAGCGGGCAGGTGCTGCGCAGCTCAGCTGGCGATTATCAAGCAGATGACCCGGGAGGAGTCGCAAGGCTCAGGTGGCGATTATCAAACAGATGAGCGGTCAGGTATCGCGAGGCTCAGCTGGC
>NW_011378112.1:1112-1443 GCF_000754665.1 Bison bison bison
AGGCTCAGTTGGCGATTATCAGGCAGAGGAGCAAGCAGGTGTCGCGAGGCTCAGCTGGCGATTATCAACCAGATGAGCGGGCAGGTGTCGCGAGGCTCAGCTGGCGATTATCAGGCAGATGAGCGGGCAGGTGTCGAGGCGCTCACCTTTTGATTATCAAGCAGATGAACGGGCAGGTGCCACGCGGCTCAGCTGGCGATTATCAAGCAGATGAGCGGGCAGGTGTCGCGAGGCTCAACTGGCGTTTATCAAGCAGATGAGCGGGCTAGTGTCCCACGGCTCAGCTGGCGATTATCAACCAGATGAGCGGGCAGGTTTCGCGAGGCTCAGG
>NW_011378113.1:0-616 GCF_000754665.1 Bison bison bison
GGAATTAATCCCCAAGGATACTGAGGGATGACTGTATATGAATTGAGTAATCAGATATTCTTTATAAGCCTTCAAACAGCATTATACGCACATACATTCTATGGTGTATAAATTGATTTCATGTATTTATTCATATCTATATTTTCACAACAAGAATATCTAACTCTACATTTCCATGATTTATATGCAAGTATGGTTACCTTTATGACTTTTGCAAGTTCATGTATAAGCAATACAAATTATTAATTCTAAAAAAAGCCCCTCCACCAGTGACTTATAAACAAAAAAAAAATGTGAGTTGGCAGGTCGAGTTTCTTTCCCTCTACCAAAAAGTCAAAGTCACAAAAATAAATAATTCTATGAGGCAAAATATCAAAATAGACTACAAACTTCAAAGGTTTTAATTCAACTCAAGGGGTGTGGGCAGCTCTGACCTACATTAACAAAAAAAAAAAACATTTTGGAATATTTTTATCTGTATATCCATAGGGTACTCCCATTCTTCAACATGACACTGGCTAATTGGAAGATGAAGAGGGAAAAAAGAATACAAGGTCATATACTATTGTTCCAGTATTCTCAGGTTATGTATAGGTCTTTAGGGAATGGACTCTCA
>NW_011378114.1:0-597 GCF_000754665.1 Bison bison bison
GACTGCCCCGGACACCTCTCCGAACTCCACCCTGTGAATCGAAGTCAACACGAAGGGGCAGTGACTCGCCCGTGCTTCGTCCGGAAAAGACCCCCAGGTTCCAAATACCGCTCGACAAGTGGCCTCTCTCCCCGGGGACACCTCGAGAGGCAAGCGGAGTTCCATGCCTCAACCCAAGACGAGGCCTGACTCTCCTGTCCCCAGTCTGCAGGGACCCTGTGATCGGAGTCTGAAATCAGAGGAACCCTGAGGTTCCTGCCTCAACTGGAGATGAGGCCCTCTTCCAATGCAACCAAACCCCGTGGAGTCCCGAGAGGCCCCCCCCCCCACCTCCAGTTTCCCTGACTTCTCAGAGCCACCATGAGAAGCCCCCTGAGGTCACCTGCACAAGTCGAGGGAAGCCAGGGTTTCCTGCCTCAACCCGAGAAAGACCTCGAGAGGCCTTCTTCAACACGTCTCGAGGCCAGATCCCCCTACCATGAATCGAGAGCAATGACGCGCTCCCCCTCGCCACTCGCATGGAGACCCGACTTCCCTGGCGCCCCACGAGAGGCTCACTGACCTCGCCGTCGTACCTCGTGAGAAACCGCACCGTGG
>NW_011378115.1:0-819 GCF_000754665.1 Bison bison bison
GTAAAAATTGTAAATGATGTGGTGGTTTGATTCAAACAAAACAAAACAAAACAAAACAAAAAACCAAGCTCCAAGTTTTTTGCAAATTTAGGTCTTAATATTGAAGGCCTGTGTTCCTTCCACTGTGACATTGTACGAAGAAATGTGCGGGGTTTTTTTTTAATTTGTTTTTAGTTTGTTTTTTGTTTTTCTTTTTTTTTAGAAAAGATTCCGAAAAATGAGGGAAACGGGAAGCCCAGAGGTGCCCCTGTAGTTTGGCGAAGGCCTTAGGAGGTCACTTGGAAATGCTGCTGGCTGTGAGGGGGGAGGGGGCAGATGTGCACAGAGCTGTGCAGGCTTGTCCTTTGCATGGATGTTCTTTGTAGAAATCCACCTCGGAGCCATCTCCTGATGTGTAAGAATTTCCCAGACAAACCTTGAGCTAAGCAATGCGTTTTTTCCTTAGGAAATGTTGGTCTTCAGCGATGTTCAAAGCCTGTGTATTTCCGCTAGACTCTGGCTTCAGGTCGGTTCCCCCAAAAGGCTCAGAAGCGACCTGAACCAAACAGTAAGTTTTCCTCCTACCTTGTTCTCCTCATCAATGTTAAGAGTATACTTTAAGAGTATCCTGGCACATACATGTACTGCCTCACCCCTAAACTCAGTCATGTGTTCCAAGAACTTCTGTCCGTTTATTTATTTGTTTTGGGTAACATTGAATTCGTTTTGACTATGCTGGGTCTTTGCTGCTCGCTGGAAGTTGCTAGGACCTCTGGACTGCAGTCTCCCATCTCTTGCTGACCTCTTGTTGACCTCTGCAGAATCCTGGTTGGTGGGAGC
>NW_011378116.1:0-578 GCF_000754665.1 Bison bison bison
ACAGATCCTCAGTGGCAAATTGGTAAGCATTATCTGTACAAACATTACAGTATAGGACCAAGATAGTAGTTTCAGATAAATTCAGTTCAGGATCATTGTCAACTGGGTTGTACAGTCAAAATTCCTTCCTATTCTGGAGCTGACTCAAAGGGGCATCATGTCAGTTATATGGGTCTCCTTGTTTCACTCCTCTCTGCTTCAAAATATCTCCTTCCCCAATTCCCAGACGTATCTGTAATGGCATATATTAAATAGGTTTGTTTAGATGAGAAAATTCTTCAGTGTGAGGAATTCTTAAAGAATCATAGTAGAAACACCTAAATTACATGAACGTCTACAGATAGACTTTCGTTCACTAACAATTTATTTACTACTGACTGCAATTAGCATTATATTAGCCACTGAATGGGGATACACTAGTACTTAAAAGACAGAATCACGATTATTTTAAAAATTGAATTGTCACAAAACATACTTATGTGAGAGCGCCTGAAAACTACCATTTGTTCAAAAAAAAAAAAAAAAACTATTGAAAACAGGTATGTTACTAGTTGAATTTAAAAAGCTGAACTTCTAAA
>NW_011378117.1:0-588 GCF_000754665.1 Bison bison bison
TTGTGTTTTTTTTTGCCTTTATTCTTTTATTTTTTGTTTTTCTGGTTCTTTGTTTTCTTGCTTTTTGTTTCCTTTATTTTTTTGTTTGCTTCTTTTTTTTTTTTTTTTGGTTTCATTTTGTTTTGATCATTTATCTTCAGTTCTGTTTGTCTGATTGTTTTCTTCTTTAGCTGTTACTTTTATTATTGATGTTTATGTTTGGTTTTATTTTTCTGTTTGCTTTCTTTTTCTGGCCATGTTATGTGGCTTGTAGAGTCTTTTTTCCCCTGCCAGAGGTTGGGCTTTAGCCTACAGGGTGGAAGTGGTGAGTCAATGGCTCTGGACCACCAGTGAATTCCCAGGCCCAGGAAATATGAATTGGTGTGGGGTCTCCCAAAGGTCTCCATCTCAGCACCAAGACCTGGCACCACCCAATAGCCTACAGGCTCCAGTGGAGGATGCCTCACATTAAACAACCAGGAAGATAGAAACACAGCCCCATCCAGCAGCAGACAGGCTGAGTAAAGCTGTATGGAGCTAACAGAGACCCCCAAACACACAAACCCAAGTGGTCCTGCCAATCAGAGGGACAAGGCTTAGCTCCAGCCA
>NW_011378118.1:0-904 GCF_000754665.1 Bison bison bison
CTTGATAATCGCCAGCTGAGCCATGCGTCTCCTGCCCGCTCATCTGCCTGATAATCGCCAGCTGAGCCTCGTGACACCTGCCCGCTCATCTGCTTGATAATCCCAGCTGAGCCGCGGACACCTGCCCGCTCATCTGGTTGATATTCGTCAGCTGAGCCCCGCGACACCTGCCCGCTCATCTGCTTGATAATCGCAAGGTGAGCCTCCGGACACCTGCCCGCTCATCTGCTTGATAATCGCCAGCTGAGCCGCGGACACCTGCCCGCTCATCTGCTTGATATTCGCCAGCTGAGCCCCGCGACACCTGCCGGGTCATCTGCCTGATAATCGCCAGCTGAGCCTGCGACACCTACCGGCTCATCTGGTTGATATTCGCCAGATGAGCCCCTCGACACCTACCGGCTCATCTGCTTGATATTCGCCAGCTGAGCCCCGCGACACCTGCCCGCTCATCTGCCTGATAATCGCCAGCTTAGCCGGGTGAGTCTTGTCCGCTCATCTGCTTGATAATCGCCAGCTAAGCCTCGTGACACCTGCCCGCTCATCTGCTTGATAATCCCCAGCTGAGCCTCGCGACACCTTCCGGCTCATCTGGTTGATATTCTTCAGCTGAGCCCTGCGTCACCTGCCCGCTCATCTGCCTGATAATCGCCAGCTGAGCCGCGCGACACCTGCCCGCTCATTTGACAGATAATTGCCAGCTGAGCCTCGCGACACCTGCCCGCTCATCTGCTTGATAATCGCCAGCTGAGCCGCGCGACACCTGCCCGCCTCATCTGCTTGATATTCGCCAGCTGAGCCTCGCGACACCTGCCCGCTCATCTGCCTGATAATCGCCAGCTTAGCCGGGTGAGTCTTGTCCGCTCATCTGCTTGATAATCGCCAGCTGAGCCATGCGTCACCT
>NW_011378119.1:0-721 GCF_000754665.1 Bison bison bison
AAGTTAGGGGTATAAGCAAAGCTCAGAGATCTGGATCCAAACTTCTCAGTTTGGGCCACACTTGCAAATCTCCTGGGCTGTGCTTTGTAACCCTCAGTGAATCTAAGGATTTCCCTACGTGTCTTGTGTAAAACATATTCTCGTCCAACAGTCGTGAGTGGGGCCTGAGAGTCTTGAGTTTCTCACAAACTCCAGGTGTTGCCCAGGCTGCTTAAGGTGTCCATATTAAACAGTGAGTACTAGAGAGTTTTGAAAAGTACTGATTGATTTTGAAAAGTTCTGGTTGATTTTGCCGATCTTACTCCATACCCACAGAATAAGTATCTCCAGGAATGGGACCAGGGAGTCAACGTTACTAAGCGTCTCAGATATTTCTAAGGAGCAGGTAGGGTGCAACGTGAAGCTACACCACAATGTGTAGCCAGGCACATCACCCTACCATCAACCCTGTTTTGGGCTTCATTGTGTCCTACAAATCCATATGTTGAGGGGACTTTCCCGATGATCCAGTGGCTAAAACTCTCCACTCCCAGTGCAGGGGGCTGGGCTTCGGTCCCTGGTCAGGGAACTAGATCCCACGTGCTGCCAGGAAGTCCAAAGGCCCCACATGCCACAACTAACAATTGGTGACCATCAAATAAGTTAATTCATTTAAAAAATTATCTGTAGAAGTCCTAACCCCCTACACTTTGGAATGTGACTATATTTGTAGATTATATTC
>NW_011378120.1:0-897 GCF_000754665.1 Bison bison bison
CGGAAGGTCGGGAACCCCTTCCAGACAAAGCAGGGGAGTCGACCCTCCTGTGGAGATCAGGAGGGTAGAAGGGGCTCAGAGGAAGTGGTGCCGGAAAACCTCGGTGTTCCTCTCCAGGGAGACCGGGATGCCGGGGAACTTTGTGGGGGCGCATCAAGGGTGCCAAGTACCGTTTCGACCTCCAATTCCTAACGTGGGACTTCTCCTGAGACGCTGTAGCGGGAAAGGGCTTCATCTTGCGATGACGGGGGGAACCACGTGGTTTATCTCGAGTTGAGGCGGGATTCTCGAGTTACGACGGGGAATTCGGGATGCCTCTTGTGTTGGCCCAGGGAAGTCCAATCTTCCGTCGAGTTGCGAAGGAAAGCTGGGGATTGCTCTCGAGTGACTGCAGGGCCAATAGACCTCATCTAGGCTTGTGTCCAGAAGCCAATGTTCCTTTCCAGGGGCGACCGGGATCTCGGGGTTGCATTCCAGACGCACCCGGGGAGACAGGCATTCATCTCGAGTGGAAGCAAAGAACCCCGCTCTGCTCTCCATTCGCGACGGCTATCTCTTGGAGCTCACTGGGTGGACTAAAGGGAGTCAAGCCTCCTGAGGCGTTTGGAGAGAAGTCGCGAGGTTGGCCTCCAGGCCATGCAGGAGACGAAGGCCCTCATCTCCGCGATGACTGGGGAGTCTCGGGGTGGTTCTCGAGCGGGAGCCCCAGGGTGCGGTTTCTCACGAGGTACGACGGCGAGGTCAGTGAGCCTCTCGTGGGGCGCCAGGGAAGTCGGGTCTCCATGCGAGTGGCGAGGGGGAGCGCGTCATTGCTCTCGAGGCATGGTAAGGGAACCTGGCCTCGAGACGTGTGGAAGAAGGTCTCTCGAGGTCTTTCTCGGGTTGAGGCAGGAAACC
>NW_011378121.1:0-640 GCF_000754665.1 Bison bison bison
CATAGAGAAAAGCATGAAAAGGAACTTCCCTGGGGGCCTGTGATTAAGAATTCACTGGTCAGCACCAGGGATACAGGTTGGATCCCTGGTCCAGGAAGATCCCACACACTGTGGAGCAACTAAGCCCAAGCACCAACACTGCTGAGCACCCGACTAGAGCCTGGGGGCTATGACCACTGACACCCACAAGCCAGTCCCATGCTATGAGATGAGACGCCACCAAAAGAAGTCAACACATTTCAACTTGAGAGTAGCCCCTGCTCGCCACAACCAGAAAAGGCTGCGCTCAGAAAGAAAGAACCAGCACAGCCAAAATAATCAAACAAATAAGATTATAAAAATAAATAACAATTATTTAAAAGCATGAAAATCATTAATTTGAGATGTAACATGTCCATCATCCATAGTAATCTTTTGATGCTTTCTGAATTTTTTTTTCAGCCCGTGACCTTCTGTACTCTGGCTTCCCTTATCACTTTTGAATAGTTCCTCAGGGCCACCTGAGAAGACACCTTTCTGCTACAATCTTCTGTAAAATCACTGAATAAAGCATATTTGCCATGTTTTAGTTTGTTCATTTTTTTTGTCATTTGAGCTGCTCTTCCAAGGCCTTTTCCCAACCCACGGTGTCTTGTCCCCA
>NW_011378122.1:0-507 GCF_000754665.1 Bison bison bison
TGATACCATGACTGAGCATAGACTGATCACTTGACTATCATGTAGTGATCACGTGACTGAATGGCGCTGAACATGTGACTGATCATGTGCTGATCATGTTTGCTATCATACACTGATCATGTGGCTCTGGAGGCAAATAATTAAAGAGCTGAGTAGGCACGAATCACACAATCAGCAGGCAATAATCATGGAGCTCATCTATGACGAATCATGCTGCTCAGATGGCAATAATCAAGCAGCTGAGCAGGCAGGAATTACGCAGCACAGCTGGCAATTGTCAAGCAGATGACAGGGAGGAATCATGCAGCTCAGCTGGCAATTGTTAAGCAGATGAGCAGTACAGGAATCAGGCAGCTCAGCAGGCCCTGATCATGTGAGTGAGCACGCACTGTTCACGTGGCTTATCATTCACTGATCACATGACGGATCATGCACTGATCACGTGGCAATCATTTACTGATCACGTGGCTGTGCATGCAATGATCACGTGGCTGATCATGCAATGAT
>NW_011378123.1:0-884 GCF_000754665.1 Bison bison bison
ATTTTTGGCAATTTTCCTCTTTTTTTTCTGGGTAATTTGTATTCGTTGTATTCTTGTTTACTTCACAATTCTCTTCTATTGCGTTGTTCATCTTCTTTTCTTATTTTAACGTTGGACTCTGCATAAATAAGGTAAATGAGTCATTTGTCAACTATCTTCCAAATATTTAACAATCGTCATTTTCTAATCCCGTGTTTATTGTCTATTCAGCCATGCAGCAGGTTTACTGCAAAGAAAGTTACGTAAATTTTCCCTTTTAAGCTTCTGGACAAAGAGCATGTAAAATCAGAGATTTTAAAAGTGGCCCAAAACTCTAGGAAGCTAGAGGGTGTGGTTAAAAGAATTGGGAGGGGTAACTTTCTCTGAGTTGCTCCCCATCCTCTCCTAGACGTATCAGGATGAGGCTTTGTGATGTCAAGGCTCACTCAGTACCACAGTTGGCTGTGGAAGTTACTTGCTGATCTCATAAAGTGTAAGGGTGTGGCCACGTGGGGAAGGGTATATATAGGGGTGCTCAGTGTGGAAAATTCTGAAAGAGATGGGAATACCAGAACACCTGATCTGCCTCTTGAGAAATTTGTATGCAGGTCAGGAAGCAACAGTTAGAACTGGACATGGAACAACAGACTGGTTCCAAATAGGAAAAGGAGTTCGTCAAGGCTGTATATTGTCACCCTGTTTATTTAACTTATATGCAGAGTACATCATGAGAAACGTTGGACTGGAAGAAACACAAGCTGGAATCAAGATTGCAGGGAGAAATATCAATAACCTCAGATATGTATATGACACCACCCTTCTGGCAGAAAGTGAAAAGGAACTCAGAAGCTTCTTGATGAAAGTGAAAGTGGAGAGTGAAAAAGTTGGCTTAAAGCTCAACATTC
>NW_011378124.1:0-665 GCF_000754665.1 Bison bison bison
ATTTCCTCTAAAGTCAGGAACAAGACAAGGGTGCCCACTTTCACCATTACTATTCAACATAGTTTTGGAAGTTTTGGCCACAGCAATCAGAGCAGAAAAAGAAATAAAAAGGAATCCAAATTGGAAAAGAAGAAGTAAAAACTCTCACTATTTGCAGATGACATGATCCTCTACATAGAAAACCCTAAAGAATCCACCAGAAAAATACTAGAAATAATCAATGACTACAGTAAAGTTGCAGGATATAAAATCAACACACAGAAATCCCTTGCATTCCTATACACTAATAATGAGAAAACAGAAAGAGAAATTAAGGAAACAATTCCATTCACCATTGCAACGGAAAGAATAAAATACTTAGGAATATATCTACCTAAAGAAACTAAAGACCTATATATAGAAAACTATAAAACACTGGTGAAAGAAATCAAAGAGGACACTAATAGATGGAGAAATATACCATGTTCATGGATCGGAAGAATCAATATAGTGAAAATGAGTATACTACCCAAAGCAATTTATAGATTCAACGCAATCCCTATCAAGCTACCAACAGTATTCTTCACAGAGCTAGAACAAATAATTTCACAATTTGTATGGAAATACAAAAAACCTCGAATAGCCAAAGCGATCTTGAGAAAGAAGAATGGAACTGGAGGAATCAA
>NW_011378125.1:0-579 GCF_000754665.1 Bison bison bison
GGGGTGGGGGGGGGCAGTAAGAGTACCCCCTGCGGGTCTTTAGCCCGATGTGATGCAGCCACTAGCAGTCTGCTAAGGAAACAAAGGCAGTGTCTCAGAGCATGACACCAGACCCCCTCACCCACGACATGCATTGAGATAACATGGGCAGCAGGTGAGTCATCCGGGCTAAAAATGATTGACATGAATCTTGAAGAAAGGCAGATTTCCAGGCAAATATGTCATTTCCTTAACATAGATGAGGAGAACAAGGTAGGAGGAAAACTTACTGTTTGGTTCAGGTCACTTCTGAGCCTTTTGGGGGAACCGACCTGAAGCCAGAGTCTAGCGGAAATACACAGGCTTTGAACATCGCTGAAGACCAACATTTCCTAAGGAAAAAACGCATTGCTTAGCTCAAGGTTTGTCTGGGAAATTCTTACACATCAGGAGATGGCTCCGAGGTGGATTTCTACAAAGAACATCCATGCAAAGGACAAGCCTGCACAGCTCTGTGCACATCTGCCCCCTCCCCGCTCACAGCCAGCAGCATTTCCAAGTGACCTCCTAAGGCCTTCGCCAAACTACAGGGGCACCTCT
>NW_011378126.1:0-700 GCF_000754665.1 Bison bison bison
AAGCACAGAGGGAGGAGTTCAAGCTCTGGAAGAACCAAGATGAAGACTTTGATACACATAGAATGTTTTACAGAAAGCTTACATTGGACATTTCTAACTAAAATCACTCTTTCAGTCAGCAACCATGCTCATAAACCAACTCAGAATTATCTACCCCGATAGGTTGAAGCTTCAGGTATTCCAAAACACTGCTTGATCCCAAAACTAATCATATTTAATTTTGGAAGATGCTACATGAAAAACATTTTTAAAATTAAATTTTTCAGACTTGACAAAAAAAAAAAAAGACAATGAAACAGATTTTATATCTTAGCTTCCACCTATTGAGGTAGATAATTAGGAGCATGGTTGCTTATCTCAGTTAAATCAGAATCATGGGGAAGGGGAGGCAGGAGTCAACACTGTTTAAGACCCCACAGGTGATTACGCCCTGCAGCCAAGTGAGAACCACTCTTGGAAACAAAAGATCTCATTTCTTCATAAGTTTCAGCTTCTTGCATTGTTAGAGGCTTCCTCCAAGAAGCCCTCCTAACTAATTACATATTCTTCTCTTCCATCTGTCCATAGGTCTATCTGTAGCTGGGGTCAGCACTTTCCATATTTGACCGTGCCTACAGGTCACCTGCTGCTGCTAAATCTCTTCAGTTGTGTCCGACTCTGTGCGACCCCATAGACGGCAGCCCACCAGGCTCCCCCGTCC
>NW_011378127.1:0-661 GCF_000754665.1 Bison bison bison
AGGGGGAGCGCGTCATTGCTCTCGAGTCATGGTAGGGGAATCTGGCCTCGAGACGTGTTGAAGAAGGTCTCTCGAGGTCTTTCTCGGGTTGACGCAGAAACCCTGGCTTCCCTCGACTTGTGCAGGTGACCTCAGGGGGCTTCCCATGGTGGCTCTGAGAAGTCAGGGTAACTGGAGGTGGGAGGGGCCTCTCGGGACTCCACTGGGTTTGGTGCATTGGAAGAGGGCCTCATCTCCAGTTGAGGCAGGAACCTCAGGGTTCCTCTGACTTCAGACTCCGATCGCAAGGTCCCAGCAGACTTGGGACAAGAGAGTCAGGCCTCGTCTTTTGTTGAGGCAAGGAACTCCGCTTGCCTCTCGAGGTGTTCCCGGGGAGGCAGGCCACTTGTTGAGCGGTATTTGGAACCTGGGGGTCTTTTCCCGACGATGCACGGGCGAGTCACTGCCCCTTCGTGTTGACTTCATTCACAGGGTGGAGTTCGAAGAGGTGTGCGGGCATCGGGTTCTTATCAAGAGGGGACCGGGAAATCGGGGTCCTTCGGAATGTGGAACCACCCACGAGGCCACGGCTGGAATGTCGTCTTGAGACCGGCCTCATCCTGAGGTGCGACCGGAAGGTCGGGAACCCCTTCCAGACAAAGCAGAGGAGTCGACCCTCCTG
>NW_011378128.1:0-693 GCF_000754665.1 Bison bison bison
CGTGACTGAGCATGCACTGATCATATGCCCGAAGCCGGTGAGGCATTCACCTTGAACAGAGTCATGAGAAGAGGCTGGGCATACGCAAATGCGGGATCTAGCCTCAGGAGTCCACCCGGATATTCTCGAGCATCTACCCCCCAAAAAAACCAGAGTCTGCCTACTTTCTTGCTTTGTGCTCTCACCTCTGATTTTACTGGGGGCTGTCCCCCACCACCATCTCGCTCTCTCTGTCAAAGAGTTAACTTACAGCTCTAATTCATCAATTCCCTGTCATTCTTCCGTTTAACTTCCAGCTGAGTCTCCATCTGGAGCTCGGAACCCACCACACTTACTAATTGTGCCTGGGCTGCTAAGACCCACTATAGAAGGTGTCTAGGGTGAGGCACCTTCCGCTATTCGAGAGTGCGCCTGCGGCCTACGTAAGTGGTGCAAACTTCTTGTATTCAAGTTTTATTGGTCCCCCGTGTAATCCAAGCTACTCAGTATCTTTTCTCCACCGAAATTTCCTACTGAGCTATCCTCATATTATTATTCTTGATATCTCTGACTAGCATATAAATAGTCGCGTAGGCCATCTCTCCTTCGAATACCCTGGATCAACTGGGCTGGTCCCCTGCAGGTGGCGCCTGTACAAGCACCTCAGGAGGTAATAGTCAAAGAGCTGAGCAGACACGAACCATGCAATCAGCA
>NW_011378128.1:5267-5606 GCF_000754665.1 Bison bison bison
GAGCATCTGCCCCACAAAAAAACCAGAGTCTGCCTCCTTTCTGCTTTGTGCTCTCACCTCTGATTTCACTGGGGGCTGTCCCCCACCACCATCTCGCTCTCTCTGTCAAAGAGTTAACTTACAGCTCCAATTCATAAAGTTCCTTGTCATTCTTCCATTGAACTTCCAGCTGAGTCTCCATCTGGAGCTCCGAACACACCACGCTTACTAATTATGCCTGGGCTGCTAACGACCCCCTCGAGAACGTGTCTAGGGTGAGGCACCTTCCGCTATTCGAGAGGGCGCCTGCGGCCTACGTAAGTTGTGACAAACTCCTTGTCTTGTAAGTTTGATTGGTCT
>NW_011378129.1:0-522 GCF_000754665.1 Bison bison bison
AATAGATGTTTTTCTGGAATTCTCTTGCTTTTTCCATGATCCAGCGGATGTTGGCAATTTGATCTCTGGTTCCTCTGCCTTTTCTAAAACCAGCTTGAACATCAGGAAGTTCACGGTTCACATATTGCTGAAGCCTGGCTTGGAGAATTTTGAGCATTACTTTACTAGCGTGTGAGATGAGTGCAATTGTGCGGTAGTTTGAGCAGTCCTTGGCATTGCCTTTCTTTGGGATTGGAATGAAAACTGACCTTTTCCAGTCCTGTGGCCACTGCTGAGTTTTCCAGATTTGCTGGCATATTGAGGGCAGCACTTTCACAGCATCATCTTTCAGGATTTGGAATAGCTCAACTGGAATTCCATCACCTCCACTAGCTTTGTTCATAGTGATGCTTTCTAAGGCCCACTTGACTTCACATTCCAGGATGTCTGGCTCTAGGTTAGTAATCACACCAGCGTGATTATCTGGGTTGTGAAGATCTTTTTTGTACAGTTCTTCTGTGTATTCTTGCCATCTCTTCTTAA
>NW_011378130.1:0-693 GCF_000754665.1 Bison bison bison
ATATTGGGCCCCTACTGACCTGGGGAGTTTCTCTTTCATTATCCTATCAGTTTGCCTTTTCTATTTACTGTTCATGGGTTTCTCAAAGAAAGAATACTGAAGTGGTTTGCCTTCCCTTTTCCAGTGGACCACATTCTGTCAAACCTCTCCACCATGACCCGTCCATCTTGGGCGGCCCCATGGGCATGGCACAGAGCACCGGCAGTTGCAATGGCACACAGAGCATGGCGGAGAGGGTACCCCACGTCCGAGGTCAGGGACAGCAGCCAAGAGTGCCAGGTTGCGAAGGTGCAGGGATAGATGAGACAAGCTACCCCACGTCTGTGGTCAGGGGCGGTGGCAGGGAGGAGCTACCCCATGTCCAAGGTCAGGGACGGTGGCCAAGATTCCAAGGCTGCAACAGCGCAGGAGCAGCCCAGAGGAGCTACCCCATGTCCAAGGTCAGGGCCAGCAGCTGAGAGAGCAAGGCTACAACAGCGCTGGAGCAGCCCATAGGACGCTACCCACGTCTGAGGTCAGGGCGATGGCTGGACGTGGGTAGCCGACGTCCGAGGTCGAGGGGCTGTAGCCGAAGAGAAGCTACCCGTGTCAAAGGTCAGGGCACAGCAGGGAGGAGCTAAACCGTGTCAGAGATCAGGGGCTGTGGCGGGACAGGTTCAAGGCTGCGACAGCACAAGAGCAGCCAAGAGCAGC
>NW_011378131.1:0-535 GCF_000754665.1 Bison bison bison
TATGCACTCAATATGCAATATGCCGGCTCACGGCAGTACGGGAATCTGGCCTCGAGACGTGTTGAAGAAGGTCTCTCGAGGTCTTTCTCGGGTTGAGGCAGGACACCCTGGGGTCCGTCGACTTGTGCAGGTGACCTCAGGGGGCTTCTCATGGTGGCTCTGAGAAGTCAGGGAACCTGGAGGTGGGAGGGGCCTCTCGGGACTCCACTGGGTTTGGTGCATTGGAAGAGGGCCTCGTCTCCAGTTGACGCAGGAAACTCAGGGTTCCTCTGACTTGAGACTCCGATTGCAAGGTCCCTGCAGACTTGGGACAGGAGAGTCAGGCCTCGTCTTGGGTTGAGGCATGGAACTCCGCTTGCCTCTCGAGGTGTTCCCGGGGAGACAGGCCACTTGTCGAGCGGTATTTGGAACCTGGGGGTCTTTTCCCCACGATGCACGAGCGAGTCACTGACCCTTCGTGTTGACTTCATTCACAGGGTGGAGTTCGAAGAGGTGTCCGGGCATCGGGTTCTTATCAAGAGGGGACCGGGAAATC
>NW_011378132.1:0-615 GCF_000754665.1 Bison bison bison
AACGGACAGAAGTTCTTGGAACACATGACTGAGGTTAGGGGTGAGGCAGTACATGTATGTGCCAGGATACTCTTAAAGTATACTCTTAACGTAGATGAGGAGAACAAGGTAGGAGGAAAAACTTACTGTTTGGTTCAGGTCGCTTCTGAGCCTTTTGGGGGAACCGACCTGAAGCCAGAGTCTAGCCGAAATACACAGGCTTTGAACATCGCTGAAGACCAACATTTCCTAAGGAAAAAACGCATTGCTTAGCTCAAGGTTTGTCTGGGGAAATTCTTACACATCAGGAGATGGCTCCGAGGTGGATTTCTACAAAGAACATCCATGCAAAGGACAAGCCTGCACAGCTCTGTGCACATCTGCCCCCTCCCCCCCTCACAGCCAGCAGCATTTCCAAGTGACCTCCTAAGGCCTTCGCCAAACTACAGGGGCACCTCTGGGCTTCCTGTTTCCCTCATTTTTCGGAATCTTTTCTAAAAAAAAAGAAAAACAAAAAACAAATTAAAAAAAAAAAAACAAAAAAAAAACCCACACATTTCTTTGTACAATGCCACAGTGGAAGGAACACAGGCCTTCAATATTAAGACCTAAATTTGCAAAAAACTTGGAGCTTGG
>NW_011378133.1:0-851 GCF_000754665.1 Bison bison bison
CACGTCTCGAGGACAGATTCCCCTACCGTGGCTCGGGAGCAGTGACGCGCTCCCCCTCGCCACTCGCATGGAGACCCGACTTCCCTGGCGCCCCACGAGAGGCTCACTGACCTCGCCGTCGTACCTCGTGAGAAACCGCACACTGGGACCGCCGCTGGAGAACAACCCCGAGATTCCCCCGTCATCGAGAGATGAGGGCCTTCGTCTCCTGCATGGCCTAGAGACCAATCTCGCGACCTCTCTCCAAACGCCTCAGAAGGCTTGACTCCATTGGGTCCACCCAGTGAGCTCCAAGAGATACCCGTCGCGATTCGAGAGCAGAGCGGGGTTCTTTGCTTCCACTCGAGATGAATGCCTGTCTCCCCGGGTGCGTCTGGAATGCAACCCCGAGATCCCTGTCGCCCCTGGAGAGGAACATTGGCTTCTGGACACAAGCCTAGATGAGGTCTATTGGCCCTGCAGTCACTCGAGAGCAATCCCCAGCTTTGCTTCGCAACTCGAATGGAAGATTGGACTTGCCTGGGCCAACACAAGAGGCAGCCTGAATTCCCCGTCGTAACTCGAGAATCCCGCCGTAACTCGAGAAAACCATGTGGCTCCCCCGTCATCGCAAGATGAAGCCCTTTCCCGCTACAGCGTCTCAGGAGAAGTCCCACGTTAGGAACTGGAGGTCGAAAGGGCACTTGGCACCCTTGATGCGACCCACAAAGTTCCCCGAAATCCCGGTCTCCCTCGAGAGGAACACTGAGGTTTTCCGGCACCCCCTCCTCTGAGCCCTTTCTCCCCTCCTGATATGGACAGGAGGGTCGACTCCCCTGCTTTGTCTGGAAGGGGTTCCCGACCTTCCGGTC
>NW_011378133.1:3541-4021 GCF_000754665.1 Bison bison bison
CCAACTACAGCTCGACAAGCGGCCTCTCTCCCCGGGGACATCTCGAGAGGCAAGCGGAGTTCCATGCCTCAACCCAAGACAGGCCTGACTCTCCTGTCCCCAGTCTGCAGGGACCCTGCGATCGGAGTCTGAAATCAGAGGTACCCTGCGGTTCCTGCCTCAACTGGAGATGAGGCCCTCTTCCAATGCACCAAACCCAGTGGAGTCCCGAGAGGCCCCTCCCACCTCCAGTTTCCCTGGCTTCTCAGAGCCACCATGAGAAGCCCCCTGAGGTTACCTGCACAAGTCGAGGGAACCCAGGGTTATCTGCCTCAACCCGAGAAAAACCTCGAGAGACCTTCTTCAACACGTCTCGAGGCCAGATTCCCCTACCATGGCTCGGGAGCAGTGACTACGCTCCCCCTCGCCACTCGCATGGAGACCCGACTTCCCTGGCGCCCCACGAGAGGCTCACTGACCTCGCCGTCGTACCTCGTGAGA
>NW_011378134.1:0-528 GCF_000754665.1 Bison bison bison
GTGGTACATATACACAATGGAATATCACTCAGCCATAAAACAGAACACATTTGAGTTGGTTCTGATGAGTTGGATGAAACTAAACCTATTATAGAGAGTTAAGTCAGAAAGAGAAAGATAATTGTTGTATTCTAATGCATATATACAGAATCTAGAAAAATGGTACTGAAGAATTTGTTTACAGGGCAGCAATGGAGAAACAGGCATAGATAATAGACTTGTGGACATGGGGAGAGGGTGAGATCTATGGAAAGAGTAACATGGAAACTTTTATTACCATGTGTAAAATAGATAGCCAACGGAAATTTGCTGTATGGCTCAGGAAACTCAAACAGGGGCTCTGTATCAATCTAAGGTGGTGGGATGGGGCAGGAGATGGGAATGAGGTTCAAAAGGGAGAGGATATAAGTATACCTATGGCTGATTCGTGTTGAGGTTTGACAGAAAACAACAAAATTCTGTAAAGCAATTATCCTTCATTAAAAAATAAATTAAAAAAAAAAAAAAACAAGCTGCAGAAAATTTTTA
>NW_011378135.1:0-645 GCF_000754665.1 Bison bison bison
GAAAATGGAGAGATCACAACAGACAACACAGAAATACAAAGGATCATAAGAGACTACTATCAACAATTATATGCCAATAAAATGGACAACGTGGAAGAAATGGACAAATTCTTAGAAAAGTACAACTTTCCAAAACTGGACCAGGAAGAAATAGAAAATCTTAACAGACCCATCACAAGCATGGAAATTGAAACTGTAATCAAAAATCTTCCAGCAAACAAAAGCCCCGGTCCAGACGGCTTCACAGCTGAATTCTACCAAAAATTTAGAGAAGAGCTGACACCTATCCTGCTCAAACTCTTCCAGAAAATTGCAGAGGGAGGTAAACTTCCAAACTCATTCTATGAGGCCACTATCACCCTAATACCAAAACCTGACAAAGACCCCACAAAAAAAGAAACTACAGGCCAATATCACTGATGAACATAGATGCAAAAAATCCTTAAACAAAAATTCTAGCAATCAGAATCCAACAACACATTAAAAAGATCATACACCATGACCAAGTGGGCTTTATCCCAGGGATGCAAGGATTCTTCAATATCTGCAAATCAATCAATGTAATATACCACATTGACAAATTGAAAAATAAAAGCCATATGATTATCTCAATAGATGCAGAGAAAGCCTTTGACAAAATTCAAC
>NW_011378136.1:0-803 GCF_000754665.1 Bison bison bison
CATTTTCATTTCTAATTTTGTTGATTTAATTCTTCTCCATTTTTTTTCCTTGATGAGTCTGGCTAATGATTTGCCTATTTTATTTACCTTCTCAAGGAACCAGCTTTTAGTTCTGTTGATTTTTGCTATAGTCTCCTTTGTTTCTTTGTCATTAACTTCTGCTCTAATTTTTATGATTTCTTTCCTTCAACTAACCCTGGGGTTCTTCACTTGTTTTTTAACTAGTTGGTTTAGGTGTAAATATAGGTTATTTATTTGATTTTTCTCTTGCTTCTTGAGGTAAGCGTGTATTGTTATGAACCTTTGTCTTAGCACTGCTTTTATTGAATCCCATAGGTTTTGGGTTGTTGGGTTTTCATTTTCATTTGTTTCTATGCATATTTTGATTTCCTTTTCGATTTCTTCTGTAATTTGCTGGTTATTCAGAAGCGTGTTGTTTAGCCTCCATGTTTGTATTTTTAATAGTTTTTTTTTCCCCTTAGTTGACATCTAATCTTACTACGTTGTGACCCAAAAAGATACTTGAAATTATTTCAAATTTTTTTTAAATTTACTAAGGCTAGATTTATGGCACAGGATGTGGTCTATCCTGGTGAATGTTCTGTGTGCACTTGAGAAAAAGGTGAAAGTCATTGTATTGGGTGAAATGTCCTATAGATATCAATTAGGTCTAACTGGTCCATTGTATAATTTAAAGTTTGCATTTCCTTGCAAATTTTCTGTTTGGTTGATCTATCCATAGGTGTGAGTGGGGTACTAAATTTTCCCACTATTATTGTGTTACTGTTAATTTCCCCTTTCAA
>NW_011378137.1:0-707 GCF_000754665.1 Bison bison bison
TTTGGTTTGATGTCACCTTTGACCCAGAAACAGAGATATCCCCTGATATTTTTTTCTTCATATTTCTCTTTCTTTCCTTAGCCCGTAGGTTTTGTCAGTTTTGACAGTCGCTCAGAAGCAGAAGCTGCCAAGAATGCTTTGAATGTAAGTACGAATGATGTTCATCTTCGGGGGTTTCCGTATGAGGTGAAGGGAAAGTAATAGAGTCTCTTTGGACAGGAAAGCAAATGGAAGGGATGTGACTACTTGATCTAAGAGGAACGGACTCTAATTAGCCGCATAAAGAGATTTTGCCTAAAATTGTGGTTAGATGTGCAGACTATTAAATAACACTTTGCTCGTCTCTAGCCCTTACTGTAATGCTCAAGATAACCTGATGCTGGGGATTTTATTTTAATTCAGCCCAATCACATCCCATGGTGGTATGCAGTTTACTTCAGCCCCCATTATATTCTCAGTGGCTAACCCCAAGTCAAGAATAGATCAAAATCTTGGCTTTCCTTAACACGTGAGGTTTTTAACTTATGTGGCTTTTAAGGGCTTCCCTGGCTGTCCATTGGTGAAGACTCTGTGTTCCCAATGCAGCAGGCACGAGCTCCATCCCTAGTCAGGGCTGCCTAAAAATATATTTTTAAAAAGTATGTGACTTTAAAAAAAGGTTGTAGTTTTTATTCTGATTGATTTAAAATTTGCATATACTGCTTCCC
>NW_011378138.1:0-639 GCF_000754665.1 Bison bison bison
GATCCAGCCAGTAATCAGTTCCCTAAGTGTTCTCCACCGTCTGGAACACACAGAAATTCACAGAGTTGGGTAGAGTAGAGAGGGGTTAGGGAGGAGACACAGGCGACCTGGTGGAGAAAAAGGAGAGTCCAAAGGGAGACAGAGCTGTCAAGCCAGTAATCTCGCTCCCTAGTGAAAAATGGGTACTGAAGATTGGGTTCTTAAAGGTACAAAATTGGTAACAAATACATAAAAGCAAAAATTAAAAATCTAGAGTAGAGTTTCAAATTTCAAAAATACAATGTTAAAGAAAAGAAGAAGGAAAAGAAAGAGAGAAAAACAAGCAAACAAAAACAAACAAAGTCGCAAAAATTATAAAGAAAATATAGGTACAAAATTGTTAACAAATACCAAAAAGCAGAAGTTAAAAATCTAGAGTAGAGTTTGGAATTTCAAAAATACAATGTTAAAAAAAAGAAGAAAAAGAAAGAGAGAAAAAAACCCCAAAATCTAACAAAGTTGCAAAATTTATAAAAGAAAATATAGGTACAAAATTGATAACAAATACCAAAAAGCATAAATTAAAAATCCAGAATAGAGTTTGGAATTTCAGATATACAATGTTATTTAAAAGAAGAAGAGAAAGAAACAGAGAAAAAG
>NW_011378139.1:0-551 GCF_000754665.1 Bison bison bison
CCAGTGCCTTCAGGACATCTAGCGCCTGGTGCTCACTCGGACCTCCCGGCCTGTCCTGGCCCTGCTCCTCCACCGTCTTCTCCTCCAGCTCCTGGGTGGACCACTGTTTCTGCTCCTCATCTGCCACAACCTCCACCTCTTCCATGATGTCTTCTGCAAGCAGCCGGAACTCCCGCCCAATCCCTGCCACGTCTCCGTCCACCAGGGTCTGGCTGTCTTGCACTGCCTCCACCCTAAAGAGGATGGCCTCTTCACTTGGCGTGACAACTGGTGGTTGCAAGGTTCCAGCTGCGCACAGCATCAGGATGGCAGGTCGCGGGATGAGGGGTGGGGGCTTCTCCCTGAGTACTGGGGCTCACAGCTAAGGGTCCCAGGACGCTCCCGCCTTCCTTTGATCGCCTCTCACGCTCCTCTTGGCCCAAGCTGGGGCAGATGTGAAGCGACACGATATAACAGCACAGACAATGGTGCATAATGGCGGCCCAGGCTGCAGTAAACCTGTGGGACCCACTAGCTCTTTGGGGGCGGGGAGTGAGGGGGATGGTCGGGAG
>NW_011378140.1:0-1798 GCF_000754665.1 Bison bison bison
GTGCAGGACCAGGCACGTGATCAGTGTATGACCAGCCAAGGGATCAGTGCATGATAGCCACGTGATCAGTGCATGATCAGTCACGTGATCTGTGCATGATCAGCCACGTGATCAGTGCATGATCAATTACGTGATCAGTGTATGAACAGTCACGTGACCTCTACATGGTAGCTACATGATCATTGCATGATCAGCCACGTGAGTAGTGCATGATAGCCACGTGATTCAGCAGGCGATTATCAAGCAGATGAGCGGACAGGTGCCAATCGCCTCAGCTGGCGATCATCAAGCAGATGAGCGGGCAGGTGTCGCGAGGCGCAGCTGGCGATTATCAACCAGATGAGCGTAAGGTGTCACGAGTCTCAGCTGGCGATTATCAAGCAGATGAGCGGGCAGGCATCACGCGGCTCATCTGGCGATTATCAGGCAGATGAGCGGGCAGGTGTCGCACGGCTCAGCTGGTGATTATCAAGCAGATGAGCGGGCAGGTGCCGCGCGGCTCAGCTGGCAATTATCAGGCAGATGAGCGGGCAGGTGTAACCCGGCTAAGCTGGCAAATATCAGGCAATGAGCGGGCAGGTGTCACCCGGCTAAGCTGGCGATTATCAGGCAGATGAGCGGGCAGGTGTCACCCGGCTAAGCCGGCGATTATCAAGAAGATGAGCGGGCAGGGGTCGCGAGGCTCAGCTGGGGATTATCACGCAGAAGAACGGGCAGGTGTCTCGCGGCTCAAATGGCGATTTCAAGCAGATGAGTGGGCATGTGTCGCGAGGCTCACATGGCGATTATCAAGCAGATGAGCGGGCAGGTGTCACGAGCCTCAGCTGGCGATTATCAGGCAGATGAGCGGGCAGGTGTCACCCGGCTAAGCTGGCGATTATCAAGCAGATGAGCGGGCAAGTGTCACCCGGCTAAGCTTGCGATTATCAGGCAGATGAGCGGGCAGGTGTCACCCGGCTAAGCTGGCGATTATCAGGCAGATGAGTGGGCAGATGTCGCCCAGCTAACCTGGCGATATCAGGCAGATGAGCGGGCAGGTGTCGCGAGGCTTAGCTGGCGATTATCAGGCAGATGAGCCGGCAGTGACGCGCGGCTCAGCTGGCGATTATCAAGCAGATGAGCGGGCAGGTGTCACCCGGCTAAGCTGGCGATTATCAAGAAGATGAGCGGGCAGGGGTCGCGAGGCTCAGCTGGTGATTATCACGCAGATGATCCGGCAGGGGTCGCCCGGCTAAGCTGGCGATTATCAGGCAGATGAGCGGGCAGGTGCCGCGAGGCTAAGCTGGCGATTATCAGGCAGATGAGCGGGCAGGTGTTGGGCGGTTCAGGTGGCGATTATCAGGCAGATGAGCGGACAGGTGTCACCCGGCTAAGCTGGTGATTATCAGGCAGATGAGCAGGCAGGTGTCGCGAGGCTAAGCTGGCGATTATCAGGCAGATAATCGGGACTGTGACGCATGGCTCAGCTGGTGATTATCAAGCAGATGAGCAGGCACGTGTCGGCGGCTCAACTGGCGATTATCAAGCAGATGAATGGGCAGGTGCCACGCGGCTCAGCTGGCGATTATCAAGCAGATGAGCGGGCAGGTGTCACCCGGCTAAGCTGGTGATTATCAGGCAGATGAGCGGGTAGGTGTCGCGAGGCTAAGCTGGCGATTATCAGGCAGATGAGAGGGCAGGTGACGCGCGGCTCAGCTGGCAATTATCAAGCAGATGAGCTAACAGGTGTCGCACAGCTCTGCTGGTGATTATCAAGCAGATGAGCGGGCAGGTGTCATGCGGCTCAACTGGCGATTAT
>NW_011378141.1:0-747 GCF_000754665.1 Bison bison bison
AAGAAATCTTGAGAGCATGGGAATGGCACCCTGTTATTATTTCTTACACCAGATAACATTTCTCTGTGCGTGAGAAGTTTGCACAGAGCTCCAGGTGCCTGCAGTAAATAAGCACCTAATCTCTGGGGTGGCGGGACAGAGATCTATGTTTGCAAGCAAACCTTCAAGGACTGAGGCAGCTCCCAGAGCTGTGTCCTTCGGACAAAGGACCCCATTCTCATGGGCAGCTCCCCGCATCTCCCCCTTTCTTTTTATATAGGCACACGCTTATGTTTTTTTAACTGCAGACCATTTCCATAGATGGAAGCCTTTATCATCTATAGATCATCAATCAGTTTTTTAATTAAACAAGGTGCAAGAAATAAAACAGTTAAAATTATTAAGAATAGTCCTCCTATGGCTGTTCTCAAGTACCAAATACTATTGATGGTAGGTACATGTCGAAAAAGTTTTTTTAACAAAAGACTCAGCTCTTTTTGTAACATCCAAATCAGGTCTGGTTGCATTTTTAATGTTTATTATTTCCTGATGTAGATGCAGTAAATCTAAGGAAGTATTTTCATTATGTCAAATACCTTTTAAATGAGCTTTCACCTTGTCCCAAGCAGTTATACTACCATTATATTTTTTGGAGGTAACACAAATCTATCAAAAACCAGCATGACATTGTACCTGTAATCTCAACTTTATACTTTGAACCTCTTCACCTAAAAATTTTACAACATCATAAAGGGCATTCAATCAATC
>NW_011378142.1:0-679 GCF_000754665.1 Bison bison bison
TGCAATGAGACATCATTGTTTTTTCGGTGGTATCACCCTGGCCATAGATACTGTACCAGAATTCTCTGTGTTACAAAAATATCTCCCAGTTGTGGTGTACAAACTAACACCATACTTTAGTGTGCCAAAAACATCTCCATGATATTTCGTGGTCTGCACTACAATATTTCAAAGTGCCTTATCATTTGTTATCTTTCCTACCTCATTGATATTAATCAGAAGTATCACTGTAGTTTCATAGACAGGAAACCAAGGTATGGGAAATTTTAATGGTTTGCCTAAGGTCTCAAAATGAACTCATAGCCTAGCTGGTATTTAGAATCTGCTACTTCTGACTGCATTTCTTTGCTCAACCTGTTCAAATTCTGAATAAATTTCTAAGTTGAATATATGTTGAAAGAGGTGGTAGACATAGGAAAGGGGAAAAATACTATTCAGTAAGTAAAACTTTCAAAACATGAAAGTTTTGAAAGGACTGTGAGGGAAAGGACTGTGAGGGCCCTTTGCCCTCATTTCCATGGAAGAACAGTAATCCAATGAGATTAAAATGAATAGAAATTGCTATTGTAAAAGGGAATTGTTCAGACCACACTATTTTCCCATTTCAACATTGTCTTGTTCTCCTTTTCAGCAGCTGGTACATTTACAGTACTGTGTCACCATAGGCATGGTGTCCGCC
>NW_011378143.1:0-581 GCF_000754665.1 Bison bison bison
AGTGACTGAGAGGCGCTGATCATGGGACGGTGCACGCACTGATCACGTGGCTATCATGCACTGATCACGTGACTGCGCATGCACTGATGACATGGCTGAACGGGCACTGATCACGTGTTTATCAGGCAGTGATCAGTGACTGACAGGCGCTGATCATGGGACTCTGCACGCACTGATCACGTGGCTGATCTGGAACTGAACACCTGACTGCGCATGAAGTGATCACGTGGCTGGTCGTTCACTGATCACGTGTTTATCATACGGTGATCACTTGACTGAGAGGAGCTGATCACGTGACTGTGCAGTCAATGATCACGTGGCTGATCATGCACTGATATCGTGACTGAGCATGCACTGATCATGTGCCGGGAGCTGGTGAGGCATTCCACTCTGGAGAAAGGTCATGAGGAAGGAGGCTCGGCATACGCAAGTGCGGGATCGAGCCTCAGGAGTCCACCCGGATATTCTCGAACATCTCCCCCGCAAAAAAACCAGAGTCTGCCTACTTTATTGCTTTGTGCTCTCACCTCTGATTTCACTGGGGGCTGTCCCCCACCACCATCTCGCTCTCTCTGTCAAAG
>NW_011378144.1:0-1008 GCF_000754665.1 Bison bison bison
GCTTGATACTCGCCAGCTGGGCCGCGCGACACCTGCCTGCTCATCTGCCTGATACTCGCCAGCTGAGCCGTGCGACACCTGCCTGCTCATCTGCCTGATACTCGCCAGATGAGCCACGGGACACCTGCCTGCTCATCTGCCTGATACTCGCCAGCTGAGCCCCTTGACACCTGCCTGCTTATCTGCTTGATATTCGCCAGCTGAGCCGCGGGACACCTGCCTGCTCATCTGCCTGATACTCGCCAGCTGAGCAACGCGACACCTGCCTGCTCATCTGCCTGATACTCGCCAGCTGAGCCGCGCGCGACACCTGCCTGCTCATCTGCCGAATACTCGCCAGCTGAGCCGCTCGACACCTGCCTGCTCATCTGCCTGATACTCGCCACCTGAGCCCCGCGACACCTGCCTCTTCATCTGCCTGATACTCGCCAGATGAGCCACGCGACACCTGCGTGCTCATCTGCCTGTACTCGCCAGCTGAGCCCCTTGACACCTGCCTGCTTATCTGCTTGATATTCGCCAGCTGAGCCGCGGGAAACCTGCGTGCTCATCTGCCTGATACTCTCAAGCTGAGCCCCTTGACACCTGCCTGCTCATCTGCCTAACACTCGCCAGCTGAACCGCGTGACACCTGCCTGTTCATCTGCTTGATATTCGCCAGCTGAGCTTCGAGAAACCTGCCTGCTCATCTGCCTGATACTCGCCAGTTGAGCCACGCGACACCTGCCTGCTCATCCGCTTGTTACTCGCCAGCTGGGCCGCGCAACACCTGCCTGCTCATCTGCCTGATACTCGCCAGCTGAGCCGCTCGACACCTGCCTGCTCATCTGCCTGATACTCGCCAGATGAGCCCGCGACACCTGCCTGCTCATCTGCCTGATACTCTGCAAGCTGAGCCCCTTGACCCCTGCCTGCTCATCTGCCTAACACTCGCCAGCGGAACCGCGCGACACCTGCCTGTTCATCTGCTTGATATTCGCCAGCTGAGCTTCGAGAAACCTGCCTGCT
>NW_011378144.1:5154-5531 GCF_000754665.1 Bison bison bison
CCTGATACTCGCCAGCTGAGCCGCGCGACACCTTCCTGCTCATGTGCCTGATACTCGCCAGATGAGCCACGCGACACCTGCGTGCTCATCTGCCTGATACTCGCCAGCTGAGCCACTTGACACCTGCCTGCTTATCTGCTTGATATTCGCCAGCTGAGCCGCGGGAAACCTGCCTGCTCATCTGCCTGATACTCTCAAGCTGAGCCCCTTGACACCTGCCTGCTCATCTGCCTAACACTCGCCAGCGGAACCGCGCGACACCTGCCTGTTCATCTGCTTGATATTCGCCAGCTGAGCTTCGAGAAACCTGCCTGCTCCTCTGCCTGATACTCTCCAGCTGAGCCGTGCGACACCTGCCTGGTCATCTGCCTGATACC
>NW_011378145.1:0-503 GCF_000754665.1 Bison bison bison
TCGAGAAAAACCACGTGGTTCACCCGTCATTGCAAGATGAAGCCATTTCCCGCTAGAGCGTCTCAGGAGAAGTCCCACGTTAGGTATTGTAGGTCCAAACGGTACTTGGCACCCTTGATGCGACCCACACTAGTTCCCCTGGCCTCCCGGTCTCCCTCGAGAGGAACACCGAGGTTTTTTCGGCACCACTTCTTCAGAGCCACTTCTATCCTCCTGATTTGGACAGGAGGGTCGATTCCCCTGCTTTGTCTAGAAGGGGTTCCCGACCTTCCGGTCGCACCTCAGGATGAGGCCGGTCTCACGACGACATTCCAGACGTGGCCTCGTGGGTGCTTCCACATTCCGATGGACCCCGATTTCCCAGTCCCCTCTTGATACGAACCCGATACCCGGACACCTCTTCGAACTCCACCCTGTGAAGGAAGTCACCACGAAGGGGCAATGACTCGTCCGTGCATCGTCGGGAAAAGACCCCAGGGTCCAAATACCGCTCGACAATTGGC
>NW_011378146.1:0-671 GCF_000754665.1 Bison bison bison
GCTCATCTGCTTGATTATCCCCAGCTGAGCCTCGCAACACCTTCCCGCTCATCTGCTTGATCATCGCCAGCTGAGCCTCGCGACACCTGCCTGCTCATCTGCCTGATAATCGCCAGCTGAGCCGCGCGGCACCTGCCCGCTCATCTGCCTGATAATCGCCAGCTTAGCCAGGTGACACCTGTCCGCTCATCTGGCTGATAATCGCCAGCTGAGCCATACGTCACCTACCGGCTCATCTGCCTGATAATCGCCAACTGAACCTCGCGACACCTACCCGCTCATCTGCTTGATAATCGCCAGCTGAGCCTAGCGACAACTGCCCGCTCATCTGCCGATAATCGCCAGCTTAGCCAGGTGACATCTGTCCGCTCATCTGCCTGATAATCGCCAGCTGAGCCATGCGTCACCTTCCCGCTCGTCTGCCTAATAATCGCCATCTGAGCCGCGCGACACCTGCCCACTCATCTGACTGATAATTGCCAGATGAGCCGCGCGACACCTTCCGCTCATCTGCTTGATAATCGCCACCTGAGCCTCGTGACACCTGCCCGCTCATCTGCTTGATAATCGCCAGCTGAGCCACACGACACCTGCCCGCTCATCTACTTGATATGGCCCCCTGAGCCACACAACACCTGCCCTCTCATCTGCCTGATAATCGCCAGCTGAGC
>NW_011378147.1:0-875 GCF_000754665.1 Bison bison bison
AAAACTTCGGTGTTCCTCACGAGGGAGACCGGGATGTCGGGGCACTTTGTGGGTCGCATCAAGGGTGCCAAGTACCGTTTCGAACTCCAATTCCTAAAGTGGGACTTCTCCTGAGACGCTGTAGCGGCACAGGGCTACATCTTGCGATGACGGGGGAACCACGTGGTTTTTCTCGAGGTGTAGCAGGATTCTCGAATTACGACGGGGAATTCAGGATGCCTCTTGTGTTGGCCCAGGGAAGTCCAATCTTCCATTCGAGTTGCGAAGGAAAGCTGGGGATTGCTCTCGAGTGACTGCAGGGCCAATAGACCTCATCTAGGCTTCTGTCCAGAAGCCAATGTTCCTCTCCAGTGGTGACAGGGATCTCAGGGTTGCATTCCAGACACACCCAGGGAGACAGGCATTCATGTCGAGTGGAAGCAAAGAACCCCGCTCTGCTCTCGAGTCGCGACGGGTATCTCTTGGAGTTCACTGGGTGGACTAAAGGGAGTCAAGCCTCCTGAGGCGTTGGAGAGAGGTCGACAGATTGGTCTCTAGGCCATACAGGAGACGAAGGCCCTCAACTCGCGATGATGGGGGAGTCTCAGGGTTGTTCTCGAGCGGCGGCCACAGTGTGCGGTTTCTCCCTAGGTACGACGGCGAGGTCAGTGAGCCTCTCGTGGGGCGCCAGGGAAGTCGGGTCTCCATGCGAGTGGCGAGGGGGAGCGCGTCATTGCTTTCGAGTCATAGTAGGGGAATCTGGACTCGAGACGTGTTGAAGGTCTCTCGAGGTCTTTCTCGGGTTGAGGCAGGACACCCTGGGGTCCCTCGACTTGTGCAGGTGACCTCAGGGGGCTTCTCATGGTGGCTCTGAGAAGTCAGGGAAACTGGGGGGG
>NW_011378148.1:0-746 GCF_000754665.1 Bison bison bison
TTATCAAAACGTCGACAAACAATACATGCTGAACAGACTGCAGAAAAAAGGGAATCCTCTTACAGTGTTGGAGGCAATGCAAACTAGTACAGCCAGTATGGGGGACGCTGTGTAGATCCCTTAAAAAGCTGGAAATATATATATATATAATATATATATATATATAACTATATATATATATATATTATATATATATAATTTAGAAAGATAGTAATGAGGACCCTACACGTGAGAGAGCAAAAGAGGCACAGATATAAATAGCAGACTTTTGGATTCTATGGAAGAAGCTAGGGTTGGGATGATTTGGGAGAATAGAAGTGGAACATGCATATTACCATATGTGAAATAGAAGACCAGTCCAGGTTTGGTGCATGAGACAGGGTGCCAAGGGCCAGTGCACTGGGACAATCCTGAGGAATGAGATGGGAGGAGATGGAGGGGGTTCAGGATTAGGCACCCATATACATCCATGGGTATACACCCATGGTACATATTAGCAGACCACGTAACCTGCCGCTTGAGAAACCTGTATGCAGGTCAGGAAGGAACAGTTACAACTGAACATGGAATAACAGACTGGTTCCAAATAGGAAAAGGAGTGGGTCAAGGCTGTATATTGTCATCCTGCTTACTTAACTTATATGCAGAGTACATCATGAGAAACGCTGGGCTGGAGGAAGTACAATCTGGAATCAAGTTTGCCGGAAGAAATATCAATAACTCAGATATGCAGATGACACCACTTT
>NW_011378149.1:0-885 GCF_000754665.1 Bison bison bison
GTCAGTCACTGATCACTGCCTGATAAACACGTGATCAGTGCATGATGAGCCAGGAGATCAGTGCTCGTTCAGCCACGTCATCAGTGCATGCGCAGTCACGTGATCAGAGCATGATAGCCACGTGATCAGTGCATGCACAGTCACGTGAACTGTGCTTGATCAGCCACGTGATAAGTGCCTGCAGAGTCACGTGATCAGGGCCTGCTGAGGTGCGTGATACCTGCCGGCTCATCTGCTTGACAATTGCCAGCTGAGCTGCGTGATTCCTGCCTTGTCACCTGCTTGATTATTGCCAGTTGAGCAGCATGATTCGTCACTGCTGAGCTCCATGCTTATTGCCCGCTGAATGCGTGGTTCGTGTCTGCTCAGCTCTTTGAGTATTGCCTCGTGAGGTCCCTGTTCGGGCGCCACCTGCCGGGGACCAGCCCCAGCTGATCCAGGGTATTCGAAGGAGAGATGGCTTAGGCGACGATTTATATGATCTTCATAGATATCAAGAATAATAGTATGAGGATAGCTCTGTAGAAAAATTCGTTGGAGAAAAGAGACTGAGTAGCTTGGTTTACACGGGAGACCAATAAAACTTCAAGACAAGAAGTTTGCACCACTTACGTATGCCGAAGGCGCCCTCTGGAATAGCGGAAGGTGCCTCACCCTAGACACCTTCTCGAGTGGGTCTTAGCAGCCCCGGCATAATTAGAACGCTTGGTGGGTTCTGCGCTACAGATGGAGCCTCGGCTGGAAGTTACAGGAAGAATGACAAGGAACTTTATGAATTGGAGCTGTAAGTTAACTCTTTGACAGAGAGAGCGAGATGGTGGTGGGGGACAGCCCCCAGTGAAATCAGAGGTGAGAGCACAAAGCAATACAGTAGGCAGACTCCGG
>NW_011378149.1:5108-6024 GCF_000754665.1 Bison bison bison
GCTCAGTCACGTGATCTGTACTTGATCAGCCACGTGATCAGTGCCTGCAGAGTCACGTGATCAGGGCCTGCTGAGCTGCGTGATTCCTGTCGGCTCATCTGCTTGGCAATTGCCCGCTGAGCTGCGTGATTCCTGCCTGCTCACCTGTTTGATTATGGCCAGTTGAGCAGCATGATTCGTCACTGCTCAGCTCCATGCTCATAGCCTGCTGATTGCGAGGTTCGTGTCTGCTCAGCTCTTTGAGTATTGCCTCCTGAGGTCCCTGTTCGGTCGCGACCTGCCGGGGACCAGCCCCAGCTGATCCAGGGTATTCCAAGGAGAGATGGCCCAGGCGACTATTTATTTGCTCATTAGAGATATCAAGAATAATAGTATGAGGATAGCTCAGTAGGAAAATTCGGTGGAGAAAAGAGACTGAGTACCTTGGTTTACGCGGGAGACCAATAAAACTTCAAGACAAGAAGTTTGCACCACTTACTTAGGCCGCAGGCGCCCTCTCGAAGAGCGGAAGGTGCCTCACCCTAGACACCTTCTCGAGTGGGTCTTAGCAGCCCAGGCAGAATTAGGAAGCGTGGTGGGTTCCGCGCTCCAGATGGAGACTCGGCTGGAAGTTACAGGGAAGAACGACAAGGAGCTTTATGAATTGGAGCTGTAAGTTAACTCTTTGACAGAGAGAGCGAGATGGTGGTGGGGGACAGCCCCCAGTGAAATCAGAGGTGAGAGCACAAAGCAGTAAAGTAGGCAGACTCTGGTTTTTTTGGGGGGGAGATGCTCAAGAATATCCAGGTGGACTCCTGAGGCTCGATCCCGCATTTGAGAATGCCGAGACTCCTTCCTCAACACCTTTGTCCAGAGTGGAATGCCTCACCGGCTCCCGGCACATGATCACTGCATGCTCAGTCACGATATCAGTGCA
>NW_011378149.1:9287-10604 GCF_000754665.1 Bison bison bison
AGCAGCATGATTCGTCACTGCTGAGCTCCATGCTTATTGCCTGCTGATTGCGTGTTCGGGTCTGCTCAGCTCTTTGAGTATTGCCTCGTGAGGTCCCTGTTCGGGCGCCACCTGCTGGGGACCGGCCCCCAGCTGATCTAGGGTATTCGCAGGAGACATGGCCTAGGCGACTATTTATATGCTCTTCACAGATGTCAAGAATAATAGTATGAGGATAGCTCAGTACAAAAATTCGGTGGAGAAAAGAGACTGATTAGCTTGGTTTACGCGGGAGACCAATCAAACTTCAAGACAAGAAGTTTGCACCACTTCCGTAGGCCGCAGGTGCCCTCTCGAATAGCGGAAGCAGCCTCACCCTAGACACCTTCTGGAGTGGGTCTTAGAAGCATAGGCATAATTAGTTAGCGTGGTGGGTTCCGCGCTCCAGATGGAGACGCGGCTGGAAGTTATAGGGAACAATGACAAGGAACTTTATGAATTTGAGCTGTAAGTTAACTCTTTGACAGAGAGAGCGATATGGTGGTGGGGGACAGCCCCCAGTGAAATCAGAGGTGTGAGCACAAAGCAATAAAGTAGGCTGACTCTGGTTATTATGGGGGGGAGATGCTCGAGAATATCCGGGCGGACTCCTGAGGCTCGGTCCCGCATTTGCGTATGCCGAGCCTCCTTCCGCATGAACTTTGTCCTCAGTGGAATGCCTCAGCAGCTCCCGGCACATGATCAGTGCATGCTCAGTCAGGATATCAGTGCATGAACAGCCACTTGATCACTGACTGCAGAGTCACGTGATCAGCGCCTCTCAGTCACGTGATCACCGTATGATAAACACGTGATCAGGGTAGATCAGCCACTTGATCACTGCATGCGCAGTCAGGTGATCAGTTCCTGACCACCCACGGGATCAGTGCATGCACAGTCCCATGATCAGCGCCTGTCAGTCACTGATCAGTGCCTGATAAACAGGTGATCAGTGCATGATGAGCCACGTGATCAGTGCCAGATCAGCAACGTCATCAGTGCATGGGCAGTCGAGTGATCAGTGCATGATAGCACGTGATCAGTGCATGCTCAGTCAGGTGATCTGTGCTTGATCAGCCACGTGATCAGTGCCTGCAGAGTCACGTTATCAGGGCCTGCTGAGCTGCCTGATTCCTGCCGGCTCATCTCTATGACAATTGCCAGCTGAGCTGCGTGATTCCTGTCGGCTCATCTGCTTGACAACTGCCAGCTGAGCTGCCTGATTCCTGCCTGGTCACCTGCTTGATTATTGCCAGTTGAGCAGCATGATTCGTCACTGCTGAGCTCCATGCTTATTGC
>NW_011378150.1:0-782 GCF_000754665.1 Bison bison bison
CGCTCAGAGCTTTTGTGTAATAAAGTTTTATTGAAGTATAAAGGAGATAGAGAAAGCTTCTGACATAGGCATCAGAAAGGGGCAGAAAGAGTACCCCCCTGCTAGTCTTTAGCTGGATGTTATATAGTCACTAGCAGTCTGTTAATGAAAGAAAGGAATGTCTTAAAATTCAGAATGGCACCAGGCCCCTCACCCATAAGATGCATTTTGGGATAAATGGTTTATCCTGGGCCATAAAATGATTAACTTGAATCTTGAAGAAGGGCAGACCACCATACAAATAGTTTCATTTACATAGATTAGGGGAAGAATATCCATACTGGTTTGTCAAGTAGGTTCTGGGCCAAGAGGCTGAACCGACTTGGAGACAGAGTTTGGGGTAAAGGCATAGTACATTAGCATAGCTTAAGACAAACATTTCCATAAGAAAAAGGCATTGGTTATCTCTAGACTCGAGAATAGCTAACTTCAGGCAAAACCCGGTGTCATTATGGCAACACAATATTTTAAGAGAAACCTCCCTTTAAATTTGTATAGAGAAGGAAAAAATATTGCTAGTTTGTTTCCTCCTGCCGCTTAAGAGGGATAAAAATGTCTGACACCTGCAGGCTATTTCCTCTATTTGGAGACCCCTGGCCTTCCTGCCTGTTACCCTCTCAATGGGTGTCCATGGGGTCCACATCCTGAAACTCCCCTCGCACCTCCCTCCCCATCCCATCCCTCAGGGTCATCCCAGTGCACCAGCCCTGAGCACCTAGTCTCATGCATCAACCCTGCACTGG
>NW_011378151.1:0-729 GCF_000754665.1 Bison bison bison
AAGAGGCATCCTGAATTCCCCGTCGTAACTCGAGAATCCGGCCGCAACTCGAGGAAAACCACGTGGTTCCCCCGTCATCACAAGATGAAGCCCCTTCCCGCTACAGCGTCTCAGGAGAAGTCCCACGTTAGGAATTGGATGTCGAAACGCTACTTGGCACCCTTGATGCGCCCCCACAAAGTTCCCCGGCATCCCGGTCTCCCTGGAGAGGAACACCGAGGTTTTCCGGCACCACTTCCTCTGAGCCCCTTCTACCCTCCTGATCTCGACAGGAGGGTCGACTCCCCTGCTTTGTCTGGAAGGGGTTCCCGACCTTCCGGTCGCACCTCAGGATGAGGCCGGTCTCACGACGACATTCCAGACGTGGCCTCGTGGCTGCTTCCACATTGCGAAGCACCCCGATTTCCCGGTCCCCTCTTGATAAGAACCCGATGCCCGGACACCTCTCCGAACTCCACCCTGTGAATGAAGTCAACACGAAGGGGCAGTAACTCGCCCGTGCGTCGTCCGGAAAAACCCCCAGGTTCCAAATACAGCTCGACAAGTGGCCTCTCTCCCCGGGGACACCTCGAGAGGCAAGCGGAGTTCCATGCCTCAACCCAAGACGAGGCCTGACTCTCCTGTGCCCAGTCTGCAGGGACCCTGCGATCGGAGTCTGAAATCAGAGGAACCCTGAGGTTCCTGCCTCATCTGGAGATGAGGCCCTCGTTCCAATGCACCAAACCCAGT
>NW_011378152.1:0-695 GCF_000754665.1 Bison bison bison
ATGAGAAACACTGTGCTGGATGAAGCACAAGCTGGAATCAAGTTTTCCAGGAGAAATAACCTCAGATATGCAGATGACACCACCCTTATGGTGGAAAGGGAAGAACTGCCAGTCCAGGTTCGATGCGCGATACTGGATGCTTGGGGCTGGAGCACTGGGACGACCCAGAGGGATGGTGTGGGGAGGGAGGAGGGAGGAGGGTTCAGGATGGGGAACACATATATGCCTGTGGCAGATTCATTTTGATATTTGGCAAAACTAATACAATTATGTAAAGTTTAAAAATAAAATAAAATTAAAAAAAAAGAGTCATTTAATGAAATCAAAAGAGGAGAGTGAAACGTTGGCTTAAAGCTGAAAACTAAGATCATGGCATCTGATCCCACCACTTTATGGCAAATTGAAGGGCAATCAATGTTTGACTTTCTTTTGAAGGGCTCCAGAATCACTGCAGATGGTGATTGAAGCCATGAAATTCAAAGATGCTTACTTCTGGGAAGGAAAGTTATGACCAACCTAGACAGCATACTAAAAAAACAGAGACATTATCTTGCCGACAAAGGTCTGTCTAGTCAAAGGTATGGATTTTCTAGTAGTCATGTATGGATGTGAGAGTTGGACTATCATTTATGAAACGAGATGCCAGTCCAGGTTCGATGCACTATACTGGATGCTTGGAGCTAGTGCACTGGGAT